>NW_019214355.1:0-20764 GCF_002532875.2 Varroa jacobsoni | reverse complement strand
GTATGTATGCATGTATGCATGTATGTATGTATGTATGTATGTATGTATGTATGTATGTACGTATGTATGTATGTATGCATGTATGTATACATACATATGTATATGTGCATGTATGTATGCATGTATGTATACATACATATATATATGTGCATGTATGCATGTATGTATACATACATATGTATATATGTATGTATGTGTGTGTGTGTGTGTGTGTGTGTGTCTGTGTGTCTCTGTGTGTGTGTGTGGGTGTATGTATGAATTGTGTGCATACAGAAACACAAAACACATATGGCCGCACTGATGCACGTACAGATGCTTATCTAATGCAGTGGTCTACTGAATTTCCGGCTGGTTGCAAGCCACTAATAGAAGAGCAGTGTCGGCTATGGTCCTTGGCTAGTGAAACTGGTGGAGACGAAGTAGTCGTTGTTGCCTTCAGCCGATCGGTAGCAGTCGCTCGTTCGGCCATCTCGTCGTCGCGAACAATTAAATCCTGGCGCATGTCGTCTTTTTACACCGGGATCGTGTTTACAGGCTAATTCTCGATGTATGATACTAGTGCGTGGAATTGCGTACCTGTCATAACACTGTTTCTTACAACATATTTATAAAACCGCGCTTACGTAAGCATGACCTCTTCTATGTCTTTAACAGAAATACATATATGAAGTTATATTATTAGCTAATATAACCACCATTTTGAACGAATCTTCAAGGACATTGTGTTGTATTATATTATCTCAAGAGGTATGCGTATTGCACGTATCCAATGGATATTGAACGTCAGTGACGTTCGTTTTGCTAGGAGCCAGCTAGTAGCCATGATATGAAAGAGATGATCTCGTTCGTATTGTGTTTTACCGCTGTCAGCGTCGAGCTTAAAGTAGGGATTTCCTCTTATCCGGTTCCCGCCGTCGCCTACGGCATATTCAACCGTTCAACTGAGCTGTCCAGACCAATTCACCTATACCTTACTGGTGTGCAGAATGACAGATCGTGAAGTCGTCAAACACCAAAATAAATTACCAGAACCATTTATTCATTTCTTTCTTGAAACGGTCTTCTTTGCTTTTTACTCTACTTTACAATAATTGACTGAAAAGGGAAATCGTTGACGCGCGTCCCGTCAGCTTCGGCATTATTATGTTGTCAATGTGAGCTTTGTCACGTTCTCACAGCTGGCCGCGGTGGCCACCAGCAACCCAACATTTTGAGACACTAGCCCAAAGCAAGGTTACGAGGGTGGCTGTCTGGTGTGTAGCAATAGTAATTACGGCTACGCTCAGCAAATTATTGAGCGACAGCGTCAGCCGTCCCTGTGGCCGATTCACCAACGATTGTTTATGCTAGAAATAGGCTAGTAACACGACGCCATTGGGTTTATGCTATTCACGTGCATAGTCATCGTATAGTCAGTCCTATTAGGCCCACCTCGAATTTGGCCGCGTGGATAATTTTGATTTTAAAGGAACTTTCGTACGATACTAATGATTTTCTACAACAGACGATGTTCGTATACTTACTTCTCTGTCGAACTGTCTCGGTCGCAGCGTTTCCTGCGCGCTTAATTTTGAACTTCTAGGCTACACTTAAATCGACTATGAGAGACGGTCAACTTTAACCCGTTGACATGGATGGTCTCAATAGCGGGTTGACAATTGTTCAACATTAGGTGGGCAGGCCAGCATAGAGAATGTAGGCGACAATATGCGATCCGATAGCAGAGCGCTATGTGGTTCGTTTAAAGTTTTATCATTTGAATTGCTCATCGAATGATGTACCATAATTATTGTTGATAGATAACGCTTTGTTGCCTATTGGTCTGTCAACTTACATTTTCTCTCCAGTTCTCCAAGGCAATTTTATCGTTGTTGTTCCATTTGTCGATTTCGTCAACGCTTTTGAAGTTATCGAGATTACTCGTACGATCGAAGTCGGTCACGATCGCTAACTTACGGATCGTCGACAACTGAAACTACAATATAACGGTAAAATCAGCGTTCCGACAAACGTGTGCATCCCTATACAATTTTCGCCAGTGCAAGAAGTTCTCGTATCAGTACCACTTTGTGTTGCTCGGTGGTCCTCGCACGTTAAATGGAATCGTTCCTGACAACTTCAGCCTGTTGCTTGAGGGTCGCTTTCGACTAACTTCGCTATTGACAACGGTCAGAGCGTTCATCACCATGTACCGCTCTTGTAGCCACTGTATGTAGCATGAAGTATCGACCGCGTATTAGCACGGCAGTCGTCTCAGAGTTTATCAAATATACACTGTTTTTCTCACTAATGCGTTGTTACAACATCGATTCACTGATGCTCCTTCTTGGAAGCGAGAGGTTCATTTTATCAGTCATGAGAAGCCAGTTTTTTTTAGGATCGTAGAGGATCGTGGGACTTCATGAACTAGGGGGGACACTTACTGTAACTTTAGCCATTATAGGCAAGCTAGCAAACAGAGGCGCCGATATCCTCAATTCGTTCACGTCCGAAAGAACGTGTCGCGATGGCGGCAAATAGTTACATTCACAAAAAGGTCGAAACGTACGTGAAAACAGATACAGGCTTGGTCTGCGGCTGGAGCAAGGCATGAATTTCTAAATACGACAGCTCATATGTATAACATTAGATTAACAATACGTTAATATTGAAGAAGATCTTGAAACTTTCTCATACTGCAGCCATTTCTGTAGTTATTTCGACGAGATGATTTGAGTTAATACACAGGATCCTTGTTGGAAATGGGGAAAAGATACACAATTGATAAAAAGCTAAATTGGAGTACGGGCGCATAAACACCCAATTAGATCAACATCGTTTTTTACCTTGCGTTACCAAACCAACTATCGTATTAACAATGATTGGGGTAAAACAACGTCGCACCGCCAATGCTGTTTACTATTCACAGCCATTCAACACTAGAAGTCGTCGTAACAGCACCTACGTATGATAGACGGCTACATGTCATAATTTGTCGTAGCAGAAGCAGCAGAAATTACGCCAGACATTAGAACTTACTACCTTTCTGCCCTATCTTAAGCGATCAAAAAGGAAGATGACCCCTCGCTGTTTAACGTCTAACGAACAGTAAATCTACGGCGGTACTTTGTTGAGTGGTGATGGCTCTGCGCCTCCCGGTACGCTTAAGTCGTCTTGTCTATTTGTTATAATATATAGAATGTGCCGGTACGATCTATGTCGACTGTACGAGCTTTGGCATATGTAAAAAAACACTGACAAACAGTGACGCACACAATATAGAGGCAAGCGATAGCTTACGCACCTGATAGAAAAGTTGTAGAGCGCCAGATATAAAAAACACAATGGCTGCTACTGTCTCAACCCAACAGCTATCCCGTTACTCCGTCAGCCATCGCTCCCTAACGTTACTTATCTCCATTCCTTGATAGGGGCAACAGTAGAAAACGATGGACGTACTAAGCGCCGGGCGTCGGACCATTGGACAAATGAAGAAATAGATAAATGTCAAAGGACGTATGAGACTGGTAGAACATGTGAGATGCACAAAGAGCAAATGGTGCTACCCGCTCAGCTGCCTAAGCCGCCAATGAACTTAGATAGCGGACTAGGTAACAGTCTCTTAGCAATCCTAGAATACGATGTCCCCAGGACAGCAAATACGGTTAGGACCGCCTTTAAAATTGTAGGTTTGCTTACTCATCACTAGACAGACCAACGATCGTTGATAGATCGGGTACAGTCTTTTTGTTTTGCGGAATCGTACGGCGGCGTGCTGGCCGGCCAACGCGGGTCCCTTTGCAAGCGACTCAGGGGTGCGTCGTCAACTAATAGAAATAATAGCACGGCCAAACGTGTATCACCTAGTGATATCGTTTACTTTTCCGCCGCTGGTTGTTATTAACGCATCTTGAAACGAATAAGTACAGAGGATCGTATTGATCATCAGTAGTACCGAACCAAAAATATTCACTCACCCGTAAATACGCGCGTGGGTACATGAGTATTTCCATGCTACTATTATACGTAGACGTTATGAGCGTGCATACACACGTAAACGACTTAGCTAACGTTCTAAATATTATCGCATTTTTCCTATTTTAGAAACAGACGTGTTTGTGTTATGTCAAGATAACTGTTTTTATTGTTATTGCTATAAGCCGAGTCGTTCTACAGCAACCATGGATCTCGTCTATACATCGATGTCTTACAAGTAATATATATCTTGTATATATGCATACACACATTTAATGGATGTTCCCTTCTTGATATCCGGTCCTGGTTTCTAATCATAGCAACAGATGCATGCACAGCAAATGCCCGCCCATGCTCATGCCCCAAGTCTACCGATGATTCCACACGCGGCGGCAATGGCAGCTGCTGGCCTGCAGCCACCACCGCCTACAACTGCTGCCGGCCTCTTGGCTTTGTCATCGCTTGGAGCTGCTGCAGCACCTGGAGCGCACCTCGCCGCGGTGTCCTCGGCGGCGGCCGCAGCTCAAGTGCTGAAGGATCGCGAAGAACAGAAACGATCTTCGTCCGTGCACAGCACTGAAGAGCGGCACGTCAGCAGCGTATGTATTCGCTTCTTTTTGTCGAAGAATAACTTGTATTTGATTTTTTCTCAGCTTAAAATGTGAAGGTTCATACAGCGGCAAATTTTCGTTCGTGTTTTTAGTGAGCAGTCGCACTCTAGAGCTCTCTTTTTTATCATCATTCAAAAAAGAGCAGTATGCTGAATTTGTTTTTGTTCTATCAGGCAAGGAGTTCTATTATTGCTATTATTAACGTAAAGCCCATTGATCTTTGCTAGGCTTTCGATGATGCTTATGATTGTTGTTCTAGGGAGAATGATGACGCTGATGTTGTGGTTATTTTAATTATAGCGGAACTCGATCTCGCCCGGTGAGCGTGAAAAGTTCCGCTCATCCACCCGTACACCTGACATAGACAACGACCTGAAAAAACGCAAGAAAGAGGAGAAAGACTCCGACGGGGAAAAGAGCGATCAGGAGTTGGTGGTAGACGTCGCCAATGATGACTCTGTTGGACCTGCTAATGGAAACGGTAATTATCATAGGCCTACTACTTGGCCTGTCGAAGTAGGCTGCCATCAGAGTAACGAACTCTTATTCTCTTCACGCAGAATGGCCCATAGATCATCCCCTGAGAAATAGTAGCGACATACTCTCACTATAATATACAGCAGTAGTACCAACAATTGTTGTAGTATACAGTATGGAATTAAAGCGAGGATAGCCAATATTTCTAAACAAAAATAGGCCTACCATTAGTTAATCAGGTAGGGTGTCTTCTTTTTCCCATTATATCCCTGTCCAGTGGCAGTGCGGCGTGTTCTTCTAAAACTACTGCCGTGCCCTCGTTGCTCATTCAGTTCTATTCGTGCCTACGATTTTTTCACGAATACGATCTACAGACGGCTGTATATAGTCCGGTAATCCCGATGTCCGCCTAAGCGGATAAACATTTTTCTACCTTTCACCTCCTTAGAACTCACTACCGGGTCATTTACTGAATCGTAAAAGTCAATGGTGACTATCTAAGCTAATTGAAAGTGTTCAATGACCTGATACACTTTTTTTTTTACAAGATTGTTTCGCTTCATTGTTTGTCTTCGATTTGCTTTTCGGAACATTTCGCTGCCATCACTACGTTGTTCTCGTCTACTTATCACGCCGCTTTTCTATTACATTCTGGTTTACACCGTCCGCTGGCCTTCATTTATTGCTTGGTGTCGACTTTTCGTCGTATGCTTGTTGCGAACTACCTCGTCGTGTTGGATCCTCCAGGCAACGCTAGTTCCCCGCGAGAGAACGGTACGGCGGACAAAGTGATTAAGAAGGAGCATTCGCACTCGCCTCATTCGTCTAATTCGTCGACGCCCAAGGGAAGCGCCCAGGGGGGGCATAAGGACGGACAGGCGGGCGCCTCGGGCTCCGCTGCCGCCGCCGCCGCACCTATGACCAACGGGGAGAAGAGCTCCACGCCCAAGCCGGCCACCCCTAACTCACAGCAACAGAGCAATGGTACGTAGTACAGAAAGAAGACATCTTTTCAAGCATCGATGCAGACCGGTTCGTCTCTTAAACCGGTTTAATGCCTGTTCGGACCCTCGTGCATAATTTTTGCTTTCGCATTCGCAGCAGATCTACCACGTATGCAGATATAGGATGATGGTGTGTGTATTGACAAATTTGGTGCATTGACGGGCTTACTAGCAATTGCTAAATACAAATGGCTGTATGGGAGAAGACGGCTATTGTGTACAGATAAAGTACATGCCTGCAGAGCGTAGACTATGCTGGCAGGAGACGACGTAACGAAGTAGTTGAGTTCGCCTAAAATCTTGCGTGCATACGGATAATAATAATTAGTTTGACGTTATGATGCATCGATCGGTCGTTTTCTGTATCAAGCGTCGCATGCAGGAGAGTTGGGTATTGTACTGTATTAGAATTACTATCATGTGTTTGAACTATCAGCGCACTACAATTAGTATGCAGAAGCTTCAACACCGTTTGGTGACAATATGCGCTTAGTGTAACAATGAACTTTTGTAGCGGCTTAGCTGATAGTGTTGGAATTGTTTTTTGGTTCTTCGCTAATGTGGTTGTTAGGTGGCGGTCCGGGAACTCCGGGCCCAGCCGGCTCCAGTGGCATCGCCAAGCCTGCCCTAGCAGGCCCTCCAAAGGGCCCAGCATCTCTTGGTCCCCCTTACCCGTATCCTCTACACGGAGGGGCGCCCCCCGGCTCACATGGACTGCCTGCAGACCTGTCCGCATACCCGCAAGGTGAGCACCGGATATGTACCGTAGATACGTATAAGCAGAATATAAGGATTATGGTGATTGACAAAGCGAGTAAGGCCAATAATTTGGCTTTTTTTTAAAATGACTGCATCCCTCATGTTTATTTTTCTTCATGAATTTATTATTGTTATTGTTGTTGTTGTTGTGGTTATTGTTACTGCAGGTATGCTACATAATAATCTGTCTCCAGCGCTGAACTCGTACCCCAGGGGGCTTGTGGGCTACGACCCGCACCCCTCAATGAGAGGAGCCGGTTTCGGCATGCCGAGTGGCGGTAAGCCCGCATACTCGTTCCACGTGTCGTCCGAG
The DNA here is from genome assembly GCF_002532875.2 of Varroa jacobsoni. NCBI lineage: Eukaryota > Metazoa > Arthropoda > Arachnida > Mesostigmata > Varroidae > Varroa > Varroa jacobsoni. The sequence goes on along the minus strand of NW_019214355.1, from coordinate 13,646 downwards.
GGCCAGATGCAGCCTGTACCGTTTCCGCCGGATGCCCTGCTAGGCGCCGGAATTCCTCGACACGCTCGTCAGATCAACACGTTGGCTCACGGCGAAGTTGTCTGCGCAGTAACCATCTCCAACCCGACAAAGTATGTCTACACCGGGGGTAAAGGCTGCGTCAAGGTATGGGACATCTCGCAGCCCGGCAACAAGTCGCCAGTGTCACAGTTGGACTGCCTCCAGCGTGACAACTACATCCGCTCGTGCAAACTACTACCGGATGGCAGGACGCTGATTGTTGGAGGCGAAGCGTCTACTATCTCGATTTGGGATCTCGCACCGGTACGTATTTGACTGGAAAACAGGAGCGAAGTGCAATGCTATACATTTGTATCATGATAAATCATTGTCAAATCGATCTATATTTAGAAAATATAAATGTTTGATTATAGCGGGTTATAGATTTAGAACTTGCAAAAACATATGCCCAGCTGCGGGACTCAAACGAGCGATATCCGACTCTTAACATATATAGTATCTAACTATAGGTTGCGTCTGCTTAGACTTTAAGATCGGGCTCTTATAACCTCATTCGATAATTTGAGCCTAAGAACTGTCACCATGGCTTGTTTAGTTAATGCGTGTCTGTCTACCTATTTTATCTCACGCTGTCGACTAGTATCAGTAGGTATTTGAACGCAATCGATAGATCTGCAGATACTTTCAGTAAAAAAAAAATAGTTAGCTGAGCTTTGTGTGGGTGCTGACTAGCTCAGTTTTTACTGTTTTTGTTTTTCTTTCATGATGTTCCATACCGCTTTCGTCATCCGCTTCCCTGTTTGTTTGTCATCCTGCAGCCAACACCGAGGATAAAAGCCGAACTGACATCGTCAGCACCCGCATGCTACGCGCTGGCTATCAGCCCCGACTCGAAGGTCTGCTTCAGCTGCTGCAGTGATGGTAACATCGCTGTATGGGACCTGCACAATCAAACTTTGGTGCGACAGTTCCAAGGTCACACCGATGGCGCCAGCTGTATTGATATTTCAAGCGACGGCACCAAGCTATGGACAGGCGGGCTCGACAACACGGTCCGCTCATGGGATCTACGTGAGGGCCGGCAACTTCAGCAGCACGACTTCAGTTCGCAGATCTTCTCATTAGGCTACTGTCCAACAGGCGAATGGCTAGCGGTGGGCATGGAGAGCAGTAATGTCGAAGTGTTACACTGCAGCAAACCTGATAAATACCAACTGCATCTACATGAAAGCTGTGTTCTCTCCCTAAAGTTCGCCTACTGCGGTAAATGGTTCGTGTCGACAGGCAAGGACAACCTTCTGAACGCGTGGCGAACACCGTACGGCGCGTCAATCTTCCAGTCGAAGGAGTCGTCATCGGTGTTGTCCTGCGATATCTCCTCCGATGACAAGTACATCGTCACCGGGTCTGGTGACAAGAAGGCGACCGTCTACGAGGTCATCTATTAGACCAACGATAAGAGGAAGAGGTCGGACCGAGAGAAAAGATTGCGAGAGACGCCGATTAAAAACAACGACAAGAAGTCAGTGAAGCATACAGAGGGAGGAGAAAGCGCGAAAGAGAAGAGAGAGAAGACAGAAGTCGCTATCATCCGTTTCTTGACAGGGACTCCTCTCCGCGTAATTTAATTCTGTTCTGCTCTTCAATTACTATTACCAGCACCAGCAGTACTATTACTACAACTATCTAAAAGGGTACCTCGTACTGTGTATGCCCAGTGTAGTTTGATCACGATCAACGGCCGAGTAGCTAGCCGACCAAAATCTCGCAGCAGGAAAAAGCCAAGCGTATAACAGAGAGAAACAGAGTCTAGGATCATCAGCTTGAACACGAACGGGCAGCTGCGTATAGCAGCCCCACACAGACCAGTCGTTGCGTCATCTCACCCCAGCTGCAGCTATACATAAATAGGAGCTTTCGCAGAGTCTCGATGACGACGACGACGACGAAATAATTATTATGATTATAATAATGCTGATGCTGATTATTATTATGTGGTGCAGTGTAGGATGGACAAAGCAGCGTCAGCCGGGGCCAGCGTTATGCTCCTATTCTCAATATTTGTAAATTATCGCTCGTGTACATTGTAGATTAACAACTCAGTAAAATCAATAATAAATAAATTTCTCTATTCAATCCAACTTTATGCCGCATAGTCGTCCACTGTTCTGGGAGGGAAAACGCATGATGATAAATAAGCCAACTTAACTTAGAATAGGGTCCGTGTAAGAGGAAGCGTGGAAACGAAGGGATAGGGGCCTGGTCCAGATGCCACCGTATCAAGGTAAATAGTACGTCGCAATTGTCGGTGAGGAAATGTCGCACTAGCAAGCAGAATCTGATCTTGTCAGCAGAAAAGTGGGCATCATTTAGCAACAATAACAATGCATACTAACCGAACGCGAGGTAAATACATCATGTGCGATGAAGATGAGACTCTTCGATAACTACCAACCATATAGCTCCAGTTAACACCAGTTTGTTTGCATAGCCTTGTGCCATGGGTGTACATCATCATTAGTACCAATAGTAACACTCTAGCGCGTGTAGCTCTACACGAACGTTGGGTAATTCTGACAGCTAGGCCCCATATCTCGTTGAGTGCATTTGAGTAGAGATGAGAACCCACGGCGCTTAAAGCAATTCTGTTTTCGGCGTTGCATACCTGGGGAACGGGGAAATTCAAATACAAGTGAGGCTTTTGTCGAAAGCACAAAGTGCTGGCGAATCAGTGGTTCATCTACGTTTCAAGATCCCGATCGTTATGGATGAATGACAGAAGGCACCAGCTATTGCGCCTGAGCCAATAACGAGTTACGTTTGAACTTTGTCCCAAACTGGGCGACGCCTTTTGACAAATGCGAAGGACAGCTACCTAGGCAAAACAGCCGAGCTGTCCCAGAAGTTAGAAGCATGGCTTCTTAGGAATTCTGCTCGTTTTTCTCGAACGGCCTCTCTCCATACAACTGAACGTCCTTGAAGCAACCGTAACCATCAACGCCAATCAATAGGCGTTTCCCAGCAGCCTGATCCCCACTGTTACATGAAAAGGTTAGGATCATTGTGGAGGTCAACTAATCTTGGCACAATGCTTAGCCCACGTCCGTTGGGCGTTCGTCAATTGTCGTTGAAGCTGACTATGTAGGAATACGTTTCCGGATGCAAATTTGAATGTATTTTGGTCTTCTTATTAAGAGAAACCCACTAAACTGCCTGTCTTCGTATTATCGTGTAATTTAATTGCAAGGGAAGCATCACAGTACAGCAGGGAGAAAACATATTATTTCGAAAACGTATCTGACTCTAAACCGTCTCCTTATTGTTATTTACAACGTAGTCATTCGGTTTTAATTATGTGCCCTGATAGACATCATCGCAATCACGTTGATGGGCATTGTTGGAGTTAGTTGATCTTATGGTTTTGATAGCCACAAACCACGATTTGGGGGGTGTAGTCCGCGTCATTTAAGTCATTTCTCGATCCCATTTTGCATTATTCCGTGCCGGTTCCTTCCCCCCGAGCCCACCTAAGTACCTGCCTTGATCTGCTTTCAGCGGCCGTACGTGAGGTTTTTGCGTACAAGCTTTCAGAGAAGGGCCGCGTAAATGATCATGTAGCCCCCGTTCCCTCGCCTCCCCAGTCCTTCATGACCCCATTCGAAAACCCGGGAGTAACCATCGTTCACCCTGCGTCACAGTCCCACTTACACGAGGTCGCTTACTCGACGCTGAGTGCTGCCGATTACATAGGGTAATAGTACCCTTAATGCACGGACGGCGGCCGAGCCTTTGTGTACGGTTGACTTGTGCAGTAAGGGCGAAGCCAATTTCACTTATTGTAATGTTGTCGACGAGTGATAGTTAGCACTCAGTGGCGTATAGGAATCATAGCGTGAAAATGTCCTTCGGTGCTCGGTGGGCGCTTTCTGAACGGCTTGGCATCACGGGTAAACAAGCTGAGTTGGTGGCCGACCTGCTTTAGGAAATAGCAATTCAGTGAATAGAAAGTCGTGTTGCTCGGATAATAACAGTGAAAGCACACACATGTGTGCATACCTGCGAATTAGGCTTTTGTTGGAGTTTGGAATTAGCGGACGTTGCGGTACGTAATGCGTCGCAAAGAAAGCTGAACGCTGGGTGATTTGCTTGTCAAAGCCACATGGGACGACCCACCAGATAAGCCTATGTGTGAATGGTTACTGTTCGAAAATTATTCACATCAACAGACCCAGTAGGTCACAGGGCCGCTGCCCCATGTCGCTGCCAGTCGATCACGTCTATTTTCAGCTGGGTCTAGCGACATAATCAGCCTGTGGCATTCTTGCAACCCATTGACTCGCCATAAAATTCGAATAGTTTGGACGGCGACAGCGGCAATAGCATCGGACAGCACGTGTTTAACTACTCTTGGTTGTGTATGATAGTATCGACATGGTACAAAACTCACATCCACTGTTACGTTGTGATGACTCGTTTCGGGCTGCTTTGCTTTTATATGCTTCTTCATCCGATATTTGTACGTGTCGTAGCTAAATAATTTATATTGCAGCCAAAGTTACACTTGCGTTAGGTGTAAATAAGTAGTTTTGTTTTGGGAAAACCCATTATGTCTGCACGTAGCTCAAAATTGCGCGTGTGATCTCAGTGCGATAATGGGAAAGTTGGTCTTGCGTAAGGTAGCCGATTCTCATTTTTGTCTATGAGCGCCATATTCTACCTAACTTGAGAGAAAAAAAGCGGCGCACAAAGTTGTAAAGAATCAATGCTATTGATAACGAACTTGTCATACAGTTATCAAATATCCACCGTTTATTTATGCCATAAAGAAAAGATCGATACTTTCGTGAGACGCTTCGGCGAACAAGGCTAGAAATAACGCAGTAGTTCTCGTGTGAGATCGTGTAGAAAAATCTGGGTCTATAGCTTTTAATCACTTCAGCCATGGTATAAACTATTACCTATCAATGGAACGCGGAGGATTCAGTTGACCGGGTACCCTCGGCTAGCGGAAAATTTCTTGGCCCCTCGATGGGTTTATTTTGCCCCGAGGGTTTGCGCACGTTCTTTGGAGTTGCTGTGGTCGTTCCCTAGATAGTCATGACTACGGCGTTGCCCCATACTGCGTTTCTGCGCCTTCGCGTCGGCACTTACCGCAATGCGAATCGCCCACGTACTTTATTCCCTTACCGCCAACAACTGGTATTTGTAGGGTTGACAAACATCTTGTGGCTGTGGCGGCGACGGCCGCTCAAGATTCATGGAAGGCTCGGCATGAAAGACCGTTTTCCGCTTGCCCACGCTCGTAGGTCTCCTGTTTCATTCCACCGTTCGACTGCCTTCTGGGCCAAAGACCGCTTTCGTAAAGCACAAATAACACAGACAGCAATAAGATAGACATATAGATGTGCGTATACATACGCCCAGGTTATATAGGCCACCCCATTCCACCCTGTGCCGTGCATGTGACTTTATCCGGTCGAACACGACGTACATCGTGTTCTTCACAATTTCCTGAAACCGTTCCCCAGCAGTCCTAAGTCCTTGTACACTCCCTTCACTCAGAGTGATGGCTTTTCATAACGACGATCGGCACCTCCTCCTCGACCTTCTCGACAGAGAACAGCCGGCCGTAGTTGACGGACTCCCCCTTTGCCTCCTCCAAGGCTTCCCATTAAAATACAAGGTTCCAAGAAAACCCACTACTTTATGTCTTCTTTACCTTTCCTGTGTATTCAGCTTTAAACATCAACCTGGACGACTGAATCCTAGAACAGGCCGTGTACAATGTAAGCGGCTCGGACGATGGCGATGATCCTGAAGCAGAATAGAAAAATGAACGTATTCCTAACAGCGAGAGAGAAAATGAAAATATATAGAGGCAACGTACACATCGGTGTTATAGTAAGATGGTATATCTTTATATAAATATATGAATATAGATAGATATGAATAGAGTAGATTAATAAATAGCAAGGCAAAAACAGCCATTGTAAAGCAAAGGGATATCGAAATAGGTCGGCGTATGAAGATAGTAACAGGGCGCAAATGGAGTACGGACCCGAGTGCAAACCAGGCAGAGAAACTCTGTGCGCATGAGCTCTGTCTAGAATTATGATCTCGGAATCTAATGTAATAGATCAGATGGAACGGATGCATGCATTATGTACTATGAATAAAGACGAGATAACAAATGTACCAAGCCAAGCCTACTGACCCTAGCCGCCAGACTGCAAACCATGGTAAATAAAAGTGCTGACTGAAAATCATGTTTTCGAGCTAGTAATACTACTACTACTACTACTACTAATAATAATAATAATAACGATTGCTCGAGTCGGGGGCCCCGGGATGATCTTCCACGCTAAGGCTGTAACTCCCTATTGTAAATGAGGCGCGATGCCCCTTCTTTCTCGACAGCGCTTCAGGACAAGACCGCTGCCAGGAATATCGGCTAGTGAGCGAGACACTGCGATTGTCGTATTAGCTATATAAACATATATATATATATATGGACATAACTACTTATATACATGCATACCTACAACGAGATGAAGAAATTATGTGTGAAAAAACACACACGAACCGTGACTCGAAGAGTATGTGTACAAGCAGTAAACATGCTAACGGCCCGCAGAGGGTTTAGGTAGAAATGCAAATATGTTATTACCTATTATAGCTAGACTCAGGCAGAGGCAGATGTATCATTCGAGACGGTAGGCAACAGTATATTGTTAAACACCTAAAGCACTGACCATTATTGTCTGATCCACGTCTGATTGATTTTGTTGAGATAAATAATGAGACAATAGCGAAGAACAAAATACATTACTAGAGGCGTTGCGAAACAACATTATCTACCGTTATTGTTGTTGTCGAGAGTTCTCTTACTGCCAAATTAACCGGAGCTTTTTTTTTCCTCTCATAAATACAGCCGACACGTACGCTCGAACAAGTGCACAGCTATTCACAGGCGGAAAATGGCTTTTGAGGTCACGGTATCAGTCGGCCCGAGGTGAGTCTGGGCCATCGATGATCAGTTTCAACACGTGTGTTCAACACAACATATTGTGACGAACGTTATTCGATAAAAAAAAAACAGAGAGACACTTGAGAATAGAGAGTAGATGGTTTCAATAGGACGTTAAGCAAAAAGCGAGATACAGAAAATTGTTGACATGGAAAGGTGGTGATGATGATAATAATGATAATGGTATTTAACAGAATCGATAATAGACGAAAAAAAAAAAAAAAACAGAGGAAACCATCGATCCCGGCGAATACTATACAATGACCTATGTAACAGACAGCTGTCGATGTCGACCGACGAGAGAAAGAAGAAATAAACAAAGAGCAGAGTTGAAACGAGAGAGCTGGCCATGTGGCTAACTATCTGTGTGGGTCGCTGGTACGGTCGTGATTGTCGTAAGAAAAAGCCACGAATCAAATAAGGATGAGTCGAAATCATACATGTACGAATCTAGTAAAGAGACGAAGCAACTCTGACGAGTATCTGCCTTACCACCAAAGAATGACGACATGAACGAACGAACGAAAAACCAAAAAAAAACACGAAAAAATGGTAATCGTGAAGGATCGTTTGGATGCGCGATCTGTGTGTAGTTGTGTGGTTGCGTACATGAGCCAGTGTGATACTGAAATACGCCGTAGTACACCCATTCAGGCATACCCAAAAAAAGCGACAGCAACGATACTAATCATTCCTTAATTTTATCGACTTGTACAAAGTTATTAAAAACAAGGTTCCTTAAACATGTGAATACACTGTCGGTGTGTCGTTTTTCCATAGGTATTTTGGAAGGTTAGGTATCTCTTCCGGTGATAGAATACAGGACATAGGCACACTTCGTTCCGTAATGGGAACTCCAGCCATTTGGAGCAATACTCAGCGTAATGAATACGTAAAGCATTGGTTTAGACGCTTGAAAGATGCGCCATAGCGATAACTTACCTGCTCATTAGACAACTATGTCTGGCGGCATACACACCTTGTTTAACTGTGTCCTATGGCACCATATGTTACTTTGATTTAGGATCAGAGTGGCAATTCAAGATTATCCACTAATACTAACTTCAACATAGTCAACTATAGCTAGATATCAATCTTGTACATCATCTACCAAAATGACCACATGTGCTTGCACGAAAAGGTACGACGTAATTTCTATAGAACCGATGTCGTTTCTATCGTTTACGCGGCATGCGCTCGCTTTGCACAGCTTTGTAAGCACTCACTTCCGATGTTAGTCATTTCGCAGCAGCTGTTGTTAACCCGACAGTTTCATTAGGGTATAATACGAAACGTATAATAGGGACTCCTATTTATGTTAAGCGTACCGGTAACACCGCTGCCCTTGGCACACATGCTGGCAAGCTTCGATGGCCAAACTAATATGGCACTATTCACCGATATTTTCGCGAGACAAGTGGACAGAATGAGCTGAAGTATAAAAAACAACTCTATAGACCGTTGAGAGCTGCTTGCAGTGATGATAGTATACGGTGAAAGGCTTTGTGAAATGCCGGTGAGAAAATCCGCCAAATCGTCGGGGAATCGAATCAGTCAACTCGAATCTGTCAAAGGTACATACATTTCGTCATCTAGCGTGCGTTACTTTGTGACAAATTCGACCCTCTCTATTTTAACGGTTAGCGCCGATTCTGAGCAACCGTTTGATCTAGAACGGAACACACACGTAAATCCGACAATCTGCTGTTATACTGCGTGATGTCTATTATTAAAATCTTCATCGTTTGATTTGGTGTTCATATCTTTTCCTATTGAATCGTTTTAGAAACTGACATGCTAGGCGTATCTATGTGTCGCACATGGCTTTTCTCGAGGTCCCGCAGACCGAAGTGACACCTATCATCGTGACACCTCTTGACGTTTCCTAACGGCTTGCTGCTACGATGAAAAGCGTCGGTGTCTCTGACATACGTGATTGTTATTTTTGAATATCTCCTTCGGTGTTTCGCTAACAGCCTTAAGCATTTGTTCCCCTACAGCGACATCTCTTACTGATGAATATTTATAACGGTGACATTTCCCTGCGTGTCGGATGCGTAACGTACTGCAATGTTTTACGGCCCTTGCGTACAGCTAGCGCCACTATTCAGGTCGATGTACTTCGGTGTTTATATTTGCGCTCTTTATCGCATTAGAAGTTGTTTTTTTAGTTCGAATACGGGCAGTGACCGGCTCCATTTTTCCTTTTGCCTTCGCTTCAACTGCTAATGTCGTTTTTATTGCAGCGGCAACGTCAGTCGTTTCGCTATCGACCAGCCATCGTCGAATCGGTCCAGATCGACTTATACTCATACACACACCGTACGTGTTGGTACATTTGTCGGGTCGAGTTGGCGATCCTGCTGAGTCTACGCGATCTAGTTCCTTTATCGGCTATTCAACATAACTTCCGACTCATGTTACCGATACAGGCCCGCCTCACTGAGCGTTCACTAATGCGGAAGTAGTGTTTAGCACATCATCGGAAAGTTTCACACTCCCCGCGGTCGTGTTGCCGCTGTCGTTCTTGGCGAAAGACATTAGCGTTTTTTTCATCCTTTATCGCCGCCATCGTCGACCATCCGGTCTAATCCGTCGTTCTCTGTTTTTTTTTTGGTGCTAGCAAGCTTTGGATTGCCATTGATTCCGCTACTCCTGTACGGTAACGCTCCCGGCAGAAGCAGTAATAAACACGATAGCCTCCTAGCCGTGAGCCAACTACCGGGTGCGATTTAACACTGAATGCACGATACCGGTAGATAGCAGAGGTGGCAGCGTCAGCGACGGCTGGTACCGAGTCCGAGATGCAACTGCGCGCTACTGGCAAAATGGTAAGTGACTAGGATTGTCTGTGTGGACTCTCACTATCGAGTTGGTGAACAGACAGAAAAAGCGCCAGCAATCGACCGAGCTATGAACAGTTCAAACAACGATGGAACAAGCAATGAAGAACAACAGCGACGAACCCATCAGTTCGACAGTATCTAGTACTATCCTGCTGCCAGCTATAAAGCTAGCAAGCTAGGACCGTAAGGGTGTGCTGTGTGATCAGTAGTGTAACAGAGGACTACCTTCAGAGAAAAGCCGGAAAAGGTCTCACCTTTTCCTTCTTTTAACTGTTCTGTGCTAATAATCTAGCCACGTCGACTAATCGATTCTAGCGCCTGAAGCAAACCCTGCCCACCTACTCAATCGAGCGAGTCCTCTGCGCACAACTATCACACTCAATGCGGTTTAAGCGTTGCTTACTTTTCATCTTACCGGCCTGTCTCACTTCGGTTCCCTGTTACTCTGTTTTACCCTCGCTTTCGCTTTCGCTCTCGAAATCACTCATTTCGCGCCTTGCCTGGCTGCCACTTCGGTCGTGATTCTCTGCCTGCTGATATAATCCTTGTTGAGTTCGTTTCTGCGCCCGGCTCGACGCAGGAAAAATTTTGCCGCCTGCCCTTCGAGCCGTTAAGGAGATTGGCCAAAGGCTCAACAGCTTCGATCCTTCTTTCACAGCATCCCGTACAGCGCCTTCGTTCGGCTTCGTTTCTAATAAGCCATAGCATCTGCGACGACAACGACAACAACTCGAGCAGCAGGGGCTACAACAATCTTAACTTGCACGTTCATTGGCATTGATTGCCGTGGACAAGAGCGTTTTATATCGAAAAAAAAAGACTGAGGCAAGCTTATAGGAAACACGAAGGTGAAGCTACTTCCTGTTTTGTCGAAACAGAACCGGCATGGTAGGGGATCATGGCAGTTGCGGCTTTATATATGTAGATGTTTCGGGGAATTCGATAATGAGTTTTCTGATTATGATGCTGGTACACCTGAGGCGCATCTGGTTGCATTATACATACGAGGCTCCTTCAGCTCTACAATAACTATATGATCGGCTACTGGAATTAAGTGCTAATAATTTATGCAACAATGTTATTTTACGTGAATTATGAACATAAACAATCTACCTATATGTACGTATTATTAGATAATACTCAAATAGAAAAGCTATAATTATTTTTTTTTTTGTGAGGACTATTCCTGCTTATAGGGCGATAAACGAATATCTTCTGATAGACAGCCGCTGCGGACAAGCACGTTCCCAGCCTAGGTCGACCGCCCGCCTGTGTCGAACTTCTTTTCGAAACAGGAGTGGATTTATTCGCTTCAAACAGGTTACACCCACACAGCAACTTCTCCAGCTACGCTCGCATACATACGAGGACATTATTGTAAATTCGGCAGAAATCACCGTTTGCCCTGTGTCGTTTGATCATGTCCCTTCTGTTCCCGCTCCTATCTTCTTTCCGCGCATTCGCATCTTCATCTGAGTCGTCATGGTCCTTCCCATTGCCGTTAGATACCTGAAAGCATGGGTTTGTTGATTAGCCTAGCCGATCGACAGAAACTGATTTCTCTGGCGGTCACTGTTACACCCACCTTAATCTCCCTCCAACCAATTTCCTACTTGCCTGCGTTCTTCCACCCTCCTCAGTGAACCCCGCTACTCCCGAGGCGCGAGACGCCACCTGCGCAACGCATCCTAGTGGGGTCCCGCCCTGTAATGGGTCCTATCACTCGATAGGCGGCTAACAGGCGGTTAGCTAAATCACTCTCGAACTCCACTCTGTAGCCTACACGTTTCTACGGGTCCGGCTTCCTCTCGGCGCCCTATCGTATCCCTCTCCCTTTTTCCTTCCCCGAGTTTAGTTCTCTTCGTTTTCTGTCAAGTAAATCTCATTTGTCATCTCGCCGGCCAGCTAGGAGGGTGCTTGGTCGAGCAGGGTCAGATGGTAGTTCGGCTCGACAACAACGATAGTAGTGCCAAAGACACAGTGAAACAGACAGCCAACCGACCCCGGCAGCATCAGTAGTTGTAGGGTACCCGGTCCTCTTTTCCTATCCCGCCAACATCTTCTTCCTTCTTCTCCGGCCCTATCTGTGTCTGTTAGTTCCCTTAACCCCCTGCTCCTACCCCCAGCCTCCCTAACATAGCACCACCACATTTCGTCTTCTGTGTCTTTGCAAATCTCCCAGCCGTTGGTTGGTTGTTCCTATTGATGCCGTTTTCCGGACCGCTACTCACTATCCTCCCGGTCGGACCGTCCTCGCCTATCTGTACCTCGTATATATATATATATATATATATATATATATATATATACATAAAGAGAGCGAGAGAGAGAAAGAGAAAGGGAGGGAGAGAGGTAGAGAGCCGAACAACTGTCCGAACTCGACCACTGCCCCGAGGTCAATCTTTAAGCTCTCAGGAGAGTTCCATGCAGTCCTTTTAGATTGTGGGGCAAGGCGTCTCGTGTGTCGCGTACACACTGAATGTAGTGGGTATATGTGTGACCGGCGAGTCGCGTAAACCCGTGTGGCTGCTAGGGGTGCTAGTGGCAGTGATGCTTTAGCAGTGGCTGAGTGGAGTAAATGCTGGCACCCTGCCGTTGTCCTCTGGGCTGGCGAAAGACTCCTTCATTCTTTCTCGACCCTCCCTCTGTTTCCCTTAGGATTCCCGCGTTCAGCCACTGAACACTGAGCCACCTCGATGGCAGGGTCCCGACTACAGCCCGCTTACTTGGTTGTCGCCTGCGGCCCGCTGCCGTCTGGTCTTGCCAGCCACAATCTCCAAGTAGTACAACTACTAGTAGTGGGCCTGCTTGCTAGCTCACAGACTGCTTGTTTGGTCGGCCGGTCAGTCGGTCGGTTTCTCTTTGCGTTGCTCTTTCCTTCGCGTGAGGCCACTCCCTCAAGGAGTTCGTGTTCCGGCCGTTCGTTGGCCAGTCTCTCGGCCGGTGTCTAGGCCACTACCACCACGCCGCCGTCATCGCCGCTTGCCTTTCTTCTTTTTCTTCAGGGTTCGAGTTCTAAGACTCGCCTTCTTGTTTGCCCTCACGCTTTTCTTCTCGTAACTCGCCTCCTCTCTCTCCCTTTTTCGCCCCCTCGCTCATTCCCTTGTTCATTGCCCTTTCTATTTCTCCTTCTTTTCCACACCCGTCTACGCTTCGTTTTCTCGTGTTCTCTCGCCAGTTGAGCTTCGACTTCATCCGTCTCTCAGCCGTACCACTACCCGGTTGCCATCATGGCCGCCGCCGTTACCACCACCACGTTTATGGCGTATCCGCCCGCCTAAACCGACCCTGCGTCGAGCGGCACCCTCCGATCGTCCACCCACCAAACCGGCCCTCTTCGCTTGGCCGAGCTAGGTGGCAGACAAGAAACAGCAGGAGCACAACTAGGCCTCTCGACTACCTCGGTAGTCCCGATTGATGTCACCGTGGCTGCAGCAACCATAGGGACGCTGCGCGGAAGGAGTGTGATTCCTATTCGCTACTTTGTAGAGCTGTGTCTACCTCCCCCTTCGGGCTGCTATTTCTTCGAAGTGAGGGGTTGGTCGTCGTACTGGCTATGCCGATAGCTGCAGTCGCAGTGAAGACTCTGTCGAGACGAAGCTCGAGGAATGCCCTGGGGAGCGGTAACGAAATGGGACCGTTGAATGAACGAGGGGATACGGGGAAGAAGAAAATGCCAGTGGCAGGCGGCAGCAGTAGCTTACAAGAGAGAGAGAGAGAGAGAGAGATAGAGAGAGAGAGAGAGAGAGAGA
>NW_019214354.1:137589-163907 GCF_002532875.2 Varroa jacobsoni | reverse complement strand
TAGACGAAGGTCGAAGTAACTAGATCGAAGGATTTAGGGGCGTTGAAATAGCGTCGAGGGAGGGGGTCGGTGGCATATAGTCTGGAGTGGGCGGCCGAAGTCAGACGACCTTTACGCGTATCCCTGTCTTATCGTTCAGTCATGAGCCTATTGAAGTATGTTAGCGGTGAGCGGTCCAGTTCTACGAAGTGACTGGCCAGGGAGAAGATGTACCCACTCAACGACATGCGAACTACGCTTTGTTTTTGTTGCAGCATTTGTCTGATGTTTGACTCAGATTTTGTCAGTTCGCTTCGTATGTGAAGCCGATAACGTATGCATTAATGGACGCATGCATACATTTGGCGCGCATTTGTATACGCATATATTTCGCAGATGTGGGTATTTGATTATATGTACGTGCGCCTTGAACCCCAAAACAGTTTCCGTTCTTAACGTCATTGAATTGTATAGCAAAAAGTTAAAAAAATTACGTCTGCAATATCATTGGTGATTATTAGGTGAAATTATTGGTGAAATTAGGGTGTATTATGTCATTTTTGAAGAGGGTCGTAGTATCGTCACAGAGAACATATAATTAAATTGAACGTCTAATCTGCTGCATTATTTTTTACCGGTTTGTCATAGATGAGCTCATCTTTGCTCTGCTTGATAGTAACATCCTATTACTACTGATTATCTATGAGCAACTTACCCTTTCATGTGGATCAATTTGTGTATTTTTTAAAAATATATATATATATAGAATATTTACGTATGATTATTTAGTTAGCCTTCTGGACGCTATTTGAAATTTTACAGCGACGTAATATCTTAAACGTTTACGATTTTTGCAAAAAAAAAATATCATTAACGTGTGTTGTTTTTCGTTTAATATAACACTGGACGTTTTTCGTATCCGGCCGTCGTTTATGAGGATAGTTGTGTGCGTTATTGTTTCAATGAATATATCAATTGGCGAGCTATTCGATCGATGAGCAAATCTGACCCACACTACGGTGGTTATCACCCCAACTAACCCATTTCGTGCTTGAAAAACGGTCCAATAATCCCTTTATGAAAGATATTTGATAAAGGTAATCGCGCGGACATTATTGGGAAAAACTGCGTTATTAAGAAATAATTTGCAATCGCGCGTATTTGCTAAATCTGTAGACGTGGTGAAACCGGTTAATCGAGAGATCCTCAATTCATATTAAATCTAGTTGTCACAAAGACGTACATCCTTGAATCGATGCGAAACAGGTCACTGGATGAACCTCTTCATAACCCCAGCTAGTTAGTGACATGAAAATCATGGCTATTCTGGGACCTTCTAGCCGAACGCCAGAGGTTAACTAAAAGGTTATATTAGTTATTATACAATGAGGTGCATAGGGTCTGTTTGTCTTGAGCTCGATGGTGCAGCATTGCTACGAAAACGTCGACTAGTAATAGCTGGAAGACGACGACGACCTGGCCGGTCTTACACCTATCGAATGTATATATAATTAGCATAGTGGAACACGTATGTAGTAGAAAAAGTTCCCAAATATCCCTGTTCTAAAAATCTACTGTATTTTTTACCGAACGTAAATAAGGTGAAATTCCCCCCCAGGCGGTTCCCCTGCTTTCCAACCAATCGAAATGTAAGTATTTCTTTAGTTTTCAAGGTTTACATGATAGAAACAAAAAATCCGAAAATATGCCGCTGTTGAAAACGTTTTTGTGTAGGTAACAATTGAAATGTAGGCTTTACGAGGAAAGTCTATATTCAAAGCGCTTTTAAAAAGATCAGATCTTTTTTTTTTTGGAAACCTTTATTTATCCATCTATAGAATACTTGTTTCAAATTACTATTAAATAGAATATTTGGAGAGCAGACTTGTGCCCCGGGTTCCACTATCATCACAGGAGCAAGACATATGGAGGTCGATATTTGAGCACGTTCCTTGCCACTGCGCTGATGATATTACAATTGCTATTGGTCATCTAGCGCCAGCTAATCGAGCGGTTATTTAACGTCCTACATACTTCTTCGTAGGACGAAGAACCTGCGTTTCTATGCCCTTTTCTTCCTGTTATAGCAAAAGTTGATTTCAGCTGTTGTACTCTCAGGGACTAATGCAGCTTTTGTTCCACTGCATTTTCTGCGGACTCCGTAAAATGGTAATCTTCGATACAATGCTTCTACAAACGTTCTTCAATTTTCTCCACACATACTTGTGTCAACATCTGGACACACATATAATTATCATTGTGCCTTAGTAGAACTTTCGAAGACCAACAGGAACAAATCAAAATGCTAAGAGAAACAGACCCCGTGAAAAAATGTGGGCCGCCAGCCGTCGTGTTGAACCCTGCGACCTCGGCTTCCGCGAAGGGGTTCGTTTCAGCGTCCTTCGCGTCCAGTCACCTCTTCACTTTGATCAGCAGCTACTTCATTCTGGGCCTACCCGGACCTTCTGAACTGGAGACTGCCTATAAAGCTCGTCGCGCACACAAGACCTTTCCTGCTAGTCGCCGGGAGCCCACGGCCAGACCCAGCGGGAGATAATACGACTTCAGCTGAGCTACCGCGCATGCTATTCTCGTCGATACCAAACTGACCTAGCAAGATTCAACGGACAGCGAAGTTAGGTGCAATGCTGATACAGTCGGTGGCAGTCGCTTTCAAGTTCCTACCTGCACGTGTAGAAGTGGTAGCCGAGTTTAGGGGACCCGGATTCAAACGGCCTTCGAACCCTGTCAGTGTCACTGAGTTTGGGAGGCTCAGCGCCATTGTGATGTTCGACGCCATAAAACGAATATCAGATATTGATAGCTAGCGGTCAGCCAGATCACCTGCTAGTAATCCCCTACCCTATGGTCAGAAGTGTTTTCAGGATTCCCCTGCCACGTCACGCGCCAACACAATCGATATCATTAAGCCACATTACTAAACTCAACTCATATAATCGAGCCGGGTCAATCAATATTGACCCTGATCAACCAGCTCATTTATTCCTAAGCACGTCATAGAAAAAGATGCAACTGGGATTTTTCGTCAATGTTTGTTTGTTTCAGTTTGTGTTTTGCGCAAGTGCATCGGGTGATTCTACTCCGCGCGAGATGCTGATAATACGTTTTGTTCAACAATATCTTTAGGCATAGTATCATATCATGGTCGTCTTGCATGTAGCACACATGCTGTGACCACCGCCCGTTCTACCTGATAGTTACAAAACACACAATAAAAAATACTTTTTCGGAATGGATAGTAATTGACAGTTTTTTTTTTTTTTTTTTTCAGGTGCTGTGCTTGCTAGCTGCCTTTATGACATCTTGAATATCGATTCAACTATAAAGTTGAAAACGTTAAGCCCATCAGAACGTATTATCCACCAGGGTCGCAATATTGTACATTAATCCGTCCGTGCAGACGAGTCCGCGCATCTAAGCAGACTATAAACATACTGGTTACATATCATGATCCATTCAATTCCTGGTGAATTGCCACTTACCACGTATTGTTCCATGGTATCGGGGCGAACTGGGGTAGCAGTGATCTACGAGAATCTGCGGCAGGCCGAAGGGTATTTTGCCTCGCACTTAGTTCTATGAACCCCGTCGCACTGCCGTGGCCCGCTCTTCCATCGTCACTCAGTAAATCCGTTCATCAGCTGATTCGCATTATCTCTTGCTCTTTTCCTAAGCTGTGCCCCGCTTTAAACCTGTTCCAGTCCTCTACCTCCTGGACTGTGGTCTTCTACAACACGAGGTAAGCTAGGTTCATGGGTAAAAAGATGCGAGATAGCATATATGACCTCGCAGGCGTGAAAACAGTAAATGAGGTCGGTCAGACCCACACACATGTCGTGTTTCACACTCAAGTACACATACACACACACACACACACGCAGATACATTGGCGGATCGGCACAGCTCACTCAGAAGTGCCATTATCTTGACGAGGTACGGAGAAGACATCAGCAGCGTGCCGTCCTGCTGCATCAGCCACCAGCGCGATTTCCTCATCGAAATTTTGTTGCGTAGACTAGACGATTTTGCCGGCAGACTATGGGTGTCGCTACTCCACGCCTTGTTTTTTTTCTTATTGGCAGGTGCACGATAGGCTACTTCACGATAGTCACAGTCGGTATTGCCGATGCTATTGGTATCTGCGTAGTTCCAGCTATGACGGTCAGTGCCAATGTGAGTCTGTGAAAAATCGACTGCTGGGAATCACGGTGGGTGTAAACATTCACTCATTTTGCCGTAGTCGCATGGTAATAAGACGAAGCACTACCTATTCCGTATGGGTAAAATATAGCTAGGCTGAGATTCAAGGAATCGTCACTGGAATATGATGTAAGAACAATGAGAGCGGCCAAAAAACACTGTCATATTTCAAGCTCCGTACGCAAAGGATTTCGATTTTTCTATTATGGAAAGCTGATACGATTATTAAGTGATAAGTTTTAATGTTGTCTTGTACCCATTAAGGTAGTTCTATATAAAGCTAATCAAAGTAACCGTATATATATATATATATATATATATATATGTGGTTTTTCTAAAACTTCCTTATAACGGATGTATGATATATTGGTTCAACGAACTAGCGCAATTTTCGCAAGCACAAGAACACATCGATTTGAGTTCATCTCACCCAGATCAGAGCTGCGTGCTTTCTGCCTGGCTCCAACTCCCTATTGTTATCGTTTACTCTGTATTTTTGGGTGAACCAACCTTTGTTTAAACAGTGCACATTGCAGACCAGTGAAAACAGATAAAAACACGTTTGCCTACAGGTAAACGCTTCCAAGTATTGCTACAAATCGTTGCCCAACGTAGTTGTCTATTGGACAGTTTTGCAGTTGCCGGCATACAATATATTCGCCTTCTCCGATTGGCCTACTAAGGGGAAGTGGTCAGCCATTTAAATGCGTACGTCTGCTCCTTGTGCGTGCTAGTGTTTGCTGATACGCGGACGTTACGCCGCCGTCGAGCTAATACTTACCATCTAGACCTTCAAAGTTTGCCAATCTTAGAACTACTTCTATTTAGCAGCAGCAATGGCAGTAGTGGAGCCTTAGATGGGGTCTTTCGAACTGTCGGAGTAGAGCTTGGAGCGCAAGCTAAGCGGGGGCTAGATTCGAACGGCCTAGGGGCAGAAAACCGTCAGGACGCGTTAGGCTCGAATCATGAAGAATGGTGGTTCTGGAAAATCCAACGACCTTTCCCCGTGCCCTTATCAATGTGTGCCTTCTTTTCGGGCGTCCCCACTGTAGTTTCCAGGGCGACTGCTGCCCATTGTCCCCCCGCCACAGCTCCAATTCGTGCCGGGTCGGCTTGAGTCGGCTCAGGGTGTGTAAGTCAGTACTCTCGTTGTCGGTCGGACGCAGCGACCCGAGGGGTCTCTTGCCCTCCTTCCTTTTCAAACCTTTTTTTCGAAAAAAAAAACTTTGTGCAAATCTATTACAAGTATTGTATTTTGCTATTTCTATCTTTACGCCTTCAGCAAAAACAACGCTCGCTCATAACTCTTTGCTTCATCAGATTTTCCAGCTAGCAATTTACCTCGCCTTCTGCCGAGGCCGCTGTTACGCTATTGATTTGTATCGTTTCTGCTAAGGCAAACTAGTATATGTCAGCTAAGAGTTGAATTTGTAATACATGGAGCAGGAGCATGACTACAACATAGAATAGTTCGGCTGATAATTCGTTCGCTGTAGTTCCGGATGCCCCTGAAATCCCTAATCCAACAAGGTAGAAGTAGCACATCTAGATGCTATAGTCCCTCACCGCCGCAGCTGAAATCTTGCGCTGATCACATTAGCTGGTTACACAAAAGCCAAATGCTAAGTTTGGGACAGTGTTACTCGAACAAGGTGGCTGGTGACCTTAGTCGAAGTTAGCGGCAAATCAAGCAGAAGGACATTCCAGCCAAAGAGTTCAGAAATGTTGGACCCCGCCGTCTCGTGAGAGAGTGCTCAGTGCCAACGGTAGTGGATAGGCGTAAGGGCTGCCTAGTAGCGCCAGGCCGATTCTGGATCGTGGCGGCCCTCGCCACCGTGCCTGACACAGAAAAAGCTGGGAGCCGAATCAAACGGGCCGTTGGCTGCCGCCGCAGCCGGCACTGTCAATCCATCTCTCTTTCCTGCATTGCTTTCTAAGCAAGACAAAAAACAGTCGGAGAAGTTCGACTTCCTGACACAGGACGCCAGTCACGGCAACAACGGCGGCCATTTAAAGGGAAAACCTCTTCTTCCAAAGAAAGAAACAGTCCGCGAGGGCGGCTGAGAGAAGGACAGAGGCAGGACGCAGGAAAAAGAGACCTTTGCTCTTTTTTCCTCCGTGCTGCTCACACGTGTGGTAATGGATGCCCCTGGGGCAGCCCCCAAGGGGATGCCAGATTTTGTTGGCTTGATGCGCTGCCAGGGGGTGCTACGAATGGGAATGGGTAAGCAAAGGTTGCAGTGGTGGCAGCAGCAATAGCAGCGGGGATAGGACAGGGGGCAAAAGGAAGCTGGTCGTCGTCTCGACGGATTCCCAGCCGGAGTCCGGACGCAGCACGAGAACCAAACAGCTTCATAGCGGACTAAGTTGAGGGGGCGAGCAGCATTGCTACCCAAGTTGGAATAGATTGTTGGGGCGGGCACGACTAGAGGGAATAGACAAAGATTCCAAAGCTCCCTTCGTCCTCGTCATCGTCGTGGTCCAGCCAAGCCAGCTAACCCTCTGGAGTCTATCCAGCGACAGCGGGCCTGTCTCTATTGGCGTTCTCCTTGGCCGCGCTTCTCTCGATGTGCCCCTCACTGTAGCGGTAGCTGACATTGGTCGTGCTGCTAGCGTGCTAGTGCGTGATGGTAGTAGATGGGAGTGCGTCGAGCGAGCCTGCTGAGGCCAAGGCAGCGGTCGAAATGGGATGGGCGCGAGAGCTCTTCACTTGGGTCTCTGCTGCCCTGTCCCGCCAACAACTCTACAGCAAAGAACACCCCGGTCGTTCTGTCGTGCTGCTAGCGAGTGTAGGCCAATAGAGACGGGGGCAATTCAGCAGCAAGGAACCCAAGCGGCAGCGACGGCGGCGGCGCTATGGGCTGCTCAGCAGAAGCAGGCCTGTCTGGCCTACGTACGTACAATGTGGACAAGTATTCCGTTTTAACAGCAGCGTAGGCAACTATCAGTGCCAGCACTGCAGACGCGGGCAGCACCAGCACATCACTAGTAAACCAGACGGCAGAGTGCCAGAAAGAACAAAGGAACGACCGGATGACGCGAATGAAAAGACCAGCCAGCCAACCAACCGTCCCCTGAGCCATGAGTGAGCCTGGCTGGAGCAGCAACGAGCAGGCGCTCGTGAACCACCACCACGGCCATCGCCTCCGCCATCCAGCAGCCCCCAGTGAGCGCGCCCCGTAGACATATTGAACTACTGCCGCCATCGCTAGTACCGCCGCTGCCGTCGGTTAGGCGCCAGCGGCAGCCGGGCCCGCCAAGAGGCGGCATCTGGGCGGAGCACCCAACACCCGCTCCGCCCCCCGACCGCGGCGCCTCTAGCGGCGCTTGTGCGAACCTCACAGAGTAATGGCAGCCAGACAGTGATGAGCGCTGAAAGAGCGCACATCGTGTGTTGTACCGTAGTGTTTGTGTCGATCGTTGAGCTGAGTTTGGGGCTTTCGTGCTTGCTACCCAGCCAAAGCTGTAAAACGGAGCGATATGGGAATCACAGCAAAATAGGCAAAAACAGCAGAGGGCACCAGTCTAAATTAGCCCTTTTGTTTGTAAAAGAGGTAAGACCAGATCTAATATCTGCTTGTTCGCCTGTGTGTTACACCGCGTTCTCTTCACGTATCGCACAGTAATGGTATTAAAATACGCGGCGATATTGAAACGTCTCTAATAGTTTCGCGTTATCTCGTTGCGCGTTTGGCGCGGTCGAGTAGTGGCTCGCAGTGGATTGCGTAGTGAGTGTTGGTCGCCGCCAGCCGTATTTCAAACAGCAGCCGCGCTTCTGTGAAGAATTATTACAAATCGAACGCGAAGTACACGCAGAGCGAAAAAAATAAGAGAGAAACAGAAAAAGCAGTGTATGTAATAGGGAAGGCTCTCAGTAAATCGAAGAAAGTCGCCCACAGTCGAGCACAGAATACACTGTGCTCTAGAGATCGTTTAAGATCATCTTTTTTGTGTGTCTTTGTTGTTGTAGTCGTTACTGATGAGTAGGCATACTGGTTGATCACACTGTTGTCGTCCTCATTGGCTTCGTTGTGTTTGTGAGTTGCGGTCGTTGTAGAAAGAAAAAACGCACGATTCGATAATTCCGAATAGTCCTACCGGTCCTGTTCTGTGAGGAAACAAACAGCTGTCTTAATAGCATTAGTGATTAAACGACTGAGAGGAGAGCATACGAACACGTCTAAACGAAACACAAACAGGGCCGTACGCATTTACATTACTCCTCACGGATAGGTGTCTCATCTTTCGTTTGTCGTCTGCCGCCTTTCGTTGCTCGACAGGATTCTCTACGAGGCTACGCTGTGCCATTGACCATGTCCTCGGTGCCCTCGTCATCACGAGGACCGTTTCCCTCCGTGTAGTCTTCAATCTGCAGTTATGCTGTTGCTCGACGACGGCAATTAAGCACAGCAGTCTATTGAGATGCGATTGAGAGCGTTGACCTGTGAATCGCTGTGGTGCGGTACAAGCACGTCTAGTGATCAGATAGCAAAATAAATTTAAAAAAATCACGCCACCGTTCTGTTCTACAAGAGGGAGCAACTAATCAACAACTGCTGGTTGAGAGAGAAACAGTTCAACTCGGAAGTTTTGTAAATATCGTTCTTTTGTCCTTGCATCGTTTCTGTGCTTCTTCGTTTAGCGTGCCTCCTTGTTGTTGCGTGCTTCAAGAGTGTCTGTGTACGTGTATGGTGTGCGTGACATCGATGTGACATTGTGAGTAACAGGTGATAAAAAGTGGAGTGTGAAACTACATGCGTCGTTTGCCCGGTCCTGATTCACGTTCAAGACTACGGCCATGGTCCGTTTGGAGGCAGTGCAAGCAGTTCCATCAACAGCAGTTATTAAATCTGTAATACTAGTTGTTGTAGAAGTTTCTGATGGCGGCTTTCTGGCCTATACCAGCAGTGTAAGAAACTAAGCTAAGTGATCCGGTAACTGTGTGACGACGGAAATGCGAGAGTGTACAGTATCACAATAATCAATACACACATCTCTTGAATTTCTGACACTTCCTTCGTGAGGCTGTGTGAATTTACGTGGGTGCTTGTCCACAAAGATTTCTCTACTTCGTTTACCATTCACCTTCCGTGGTGCCGCCTCGAAATCCTATTGCGAAACCCCCCGCAGCTCGCGGGGGTCCTCTGGCCGCTGCGTGCACGATGAAGATGGTGCACTGCGCGGGCTGCGAACGGCCCATTCTCGATCGTTTTTTATTGCACGTATTGGACCGGTCATGGCACGCCAAGTGTGTGCAGTGCTCTGACTGTCGATGTAGCCTCAGTGAAAAGTGCTTTTCGCGTGACGGCAAACTTTTCTGTCGGAATGACTTTTATAAGTAAGTAGTAATCGACCTTATCTTAAATACGCATACGTATTGGGGCATTTGCAGGTGGATTAGAAATCATTGATCCAAACCTTTACGTTTAGTACTACTGCTACCTTAGAAAAGCATCACTGCTTCAACTGGCTGGCTCCTGCCAACATAAAGCGAAGTACGTTTCCACGGCTTCGAACCTAGACTACCTCACGTCTCATTAGGTTTAGTAGGCTAACAGTTACCTATACCATCAAAGCAAACGTTAGCTTTATAACAAGAGTAAAGTTCTAAACGAAAACAAATGTGCGAGATGACACAAGATACGCCTTCCACCCCGGACGATATTCGATCAACAATGAATCCCGCCTCTAGTCCATTTTTCAAGAAATATACACTTACTTATCTTCGCGCCAACCTTTTTCTAGTTGCTCCTGAGGTGCAATAGGCGTTATTCAGTAGTTGTTCGTATATTATCGTTAGATGCGGGGGCAACTGTTCGAAAATCGAGGATTACAAGCGAAAAGACATACACATATACATACAGATGGGATAAATAGAGTTAACAGCAAAAACTTAGCGACATCAGCTCCAAAACAAGTTTTCAAGCAGAAAATGTGATCCGTCAACAAGAGCACATTAACTAACCGTAATAATCCCACTTTGATACGTTCGAATTTGCATGACAGTACCTGTTACGATATGTAGACGGCATACTGCGTGTATTCACGGTCTAAAGCGTTCGCAGTAGCGGAACTTGATCGGTAAAGGCGTTCACCGAGCTGAAAGCCCGAACATATCGTTGAGACCCTTGCTGTTTTATCAGTGACGCGGCGTTAGTGGTTTTAAGTAAAATGATCCATCGAATGAAGGGCCAACAAGGAACGATTGGCTTTAAAGGCCTTTGTGTAAGCTACTCGAAAGAATCGCGCACGGTTGTTCGATATGAGCGTGTGTCCCTGCTTGTATGCGTACGTAGAATAATATAAGACCGTATGCTGTCTCTAAACATGATTCGTAAGGAGCGGCTTGGAAGATACTGAGAGCGCTTATTATACGGTCTGCGTGTACCGCGTTCAAATTTTGAGCGTGTAAATATTTTTCTGGACAATGCTTTTCAGCGCATTTAGGCTGCGAAATTTCTAATTAGCCTGTTCCATACCACCATGGTGCTATGGTTCGGCAAGGCTGTAACTGAGCGAATAACGTTTGATATACTATGCACCAAATGATATATCAAGCACCATCGAACCGCTACAGACGAACAGTTGCACCAAAACATTGAGGAGCGACTTGAAGAAATATATTATACAGTCATATTTCCGTATACGAAAGATTGCTTTTGTAGTCGCAGATATGACGGTAACCGACCCTGAAACGTGTGTTCAAGTATATAGACATGTTGAAATGGAATTTACACAGATTGTGTAGCCTTCAAGAAGGGTTTACTAAACTTGTTACACCACTATATTGGATGGTACGAAGTAACACATTTCTGGTTGGCCTATCTTACGTGCTTAAAAAGAATGTGTCTTTTTCTAATCTTTATTACAAAGATCTTCTCCTGTACAATCAGAACAATTTAAACAGTTAACAGGAGTCCTTTTTTTGCTTTATTCATGCTCACAACTTTCAGCTTCTACCTTTTAACTTCGACTCTGAGTTATACAAAATTTTGGAGCTGCGAGCTTGCGCCATCAGTGGTTACCTTAGAGCTTCTATGTTGCACCGCATCATACGCGTAGGTACCTGCTATAGTAGTAATTCATCGGTAAGCAGCTATATATCGGTACATTGTTGCCTTGTTGTTAGTTTTTCTTTTCGAGAAAAGACTGTTGTTTGATGGGAAGCGTTGCTTATCATAGCCCATTCCTTCGTTTCGGCTTGCTTTGATCCCTTCCAAGCAGCCGCTAATACTGCCAAAGGCAGTTGTTGAATCGGGAGTCAACAGAAGCCAAGTGGTTTTTAGTTTTTCAATTAAAGTTGTGTGTCAAGTGAGAAGTTCTCGTTGGAGAGTACCACTGCTGTAGGCTCGCCATAGCGCCCGCACACGGTAAATATCTAAATATATCCCTCTAAGTATATCGGTCGCAGCAAAGATAGCGAATACAATAACTGTAGTAGCAATGTCATCATATGGAGAAGTGCTTAATAACATAATTTAACGACACGGGATGGTAACCACAGAGCAAATGCTACTACGACACAGATACAGCCATGGCTTTTCTCAACTACTACCCTGCAGGCGAATAGTCCATGCAGGCAGGTTTCTGCTACCCGCTAAGCTCTGGATTGTTACTCTGCCAACGATCATGGTACACGTACTGCTGGTATTGAAGTTAACGCCGATCCCATCCCATATGGACCGTTGTTATCCTGACAAATAATTTGTACGGGCATAGACCTGCCGATCAAATATTACGGAACTATCGTTACTCGTAACCAATGCTCGTACCTATGAAACGTTACCCAAACAACACATACACACGCTTGAAAAAGGACGATGGCCATTATCGGGGTCGCCAACAGACACACGCACAGAAGTAGAACTGCTGTTATCAACCTGTAGGCCATTAAGAATCCAACAGGCGATAACCCAAATCTCCGTTATAGTACTAAGGATTATAGAGAAAGAAAAAGTGAAGCGACTTAGCAGGGCTTAAAAGTCTGTGGCAATATTATTCCATGTTTTTGCAGCTTGTATGTTATATATATACTGTCAGTGGGTTTATGTATATCTCTGTCTTTTTGTATATGCGCATATATCTGTTACTTTAATCGTCGTCAATGTCGTTTCTACGGTAAGTCCCCGGTCTGATAGACTCGCTTGCTTAACACCAAGCAGATGACTATGTCGGGCTTCGCTCGAACTGAACGCACGTTGCGTCTGCAACTGGGGACGTGTACATAAACACGGAATATATATGCACACATATATAGATCCCAGCACATATGATTTTGGCAGTGGTTGAAGCTTCCCGTGTGTCGTCTGTAGCCATATTTGCATGTAGGTAGTATTAGTAATAAAGGATGTGTGAACACATGTCAGTCTGCCAGCGGATATCGTTCATAATCTAGCTAATGATTGCTATTGACTATTGTTAGAATTTACTCAGTGCACACGTTGTTTTGATTAATGTTACAGTCCTGTTTTACGTAAGGAGCCTGGCAGTTTTTACTAGACGATTCAAGTATCTACTATACGATCACCGGCATGTTTGTCGGTGATCGTATAGTACAGATTGCTCGCGTATGCGGCTTCTTTTTTCAATCAGCAATCGTCCCTTGCAACCCGCAAATCTAAAATCCACTTTGATCTGTCGTCTGCTGTTTGATTCTTTGTGTTTGTGTACATGCGACTGTTACGCCAATGCGTATTCACATACGATGTACCCTATCCATCATATATAATACGGTGAGCTTGATTGCGCCCTCTCCTGCTAACGTTGCTGGTGGATTGTGGGCGGCAATCTTAAAAACACAATTGGATACAACATTACCTGCCTGTTCTTATGCTACTGCTTGCGCATCCTAATAACAGCTACGGCTATTGCGAAAGGATTGACGTTTGAATTGACGGGATACAATTGTTATTATTGCTTTCCATTTTCAATGAGAATGAACTCAAGATTGAAGAGCACCGTAGATGCACTCCCGATTGAGAGTAAGAACGATACCGAGAAAAACTCGGGTACTTTATAAACAAATGCGTAGGTATTTATACCATGTCTATGCCAGCTCGTATGGGTAAATATGCGGTAATACAAAAAAATATATGTAAATTGTGGTTTACTACAATTTACTTATATTTTTACTACAATGCAGGTAGGTTATAGGGATTAGTTATTTGCCTACATTTAGACTGAGCAACTATACCAAGGTATATCAAGTTCCCTTGTTGTCGACGTAGAAAGTTAAAAGGCTAAGTCTGTGTCGGTCAAATGGGCTGTTATACAAACGTTGTACAAATCCACGTCAGGTTTGGCTACCGAAGAGATAGACTCTATAACTGAAATGATAGACAATATGTATAAATCGCTAAAATGCAAATGTAACTTTACTTATCATATAATAGTTAATTCATGTTTGGCTTTTGAAGTTATGTATTAGAACGCATAAGCTCACTGTTAGAAGTAAGTGTGTTTATAATAACAAATTTAGATCGTATAGCATGGCTTTATAAGACGGTTACTCTAATTTAATTATTCTAACAACAGCACTGCCATCGACAAGTAATTAGTGCACCTAGTAATCATAAATATACGTTATTTCACGTACGTAATATTATATCAAGTGATATTCTTCTCCTTCAAATGCCTATTAAAATATCTACGACAAAAACCTAGCTGTTTCTGATAAATTTTCGAGTTTTTTTTTAAAATCTAAACCGTATTAGATTTTTAAAAAACTGATAAAAATTAACGGCTGGCTCTATTGAAGTCAAAATTTGCAGAAGTTATATGAAAACTGGCAATAGTATGGACCATCAACATTGAGCAAATAAAGCTCTTAATCTTGATGGAGATTTGTTCAGCGTCGAAAGTAACCGATCCTTCCCCAAATTTCAAAAACGGCGCCATAATGAGTTTTTTTTCTGCGTGAAAAGACTAACCTCATGTCCAGGTGGTACCAAGAATAGCGGATGAGCGCATGTCCGCTACTACAAATAGTCCGCTAACGTTCATTTAAATACTTATTATATACTTTTCACTGGAATAAAGTTCAAAGTGGGTCATCAATATGAACTATGAATCTATTGTATAGATTATTATAGTTATCCGTTTATAGCGTCCTGTAATCGCCTGTGACGTACTGAGTGACCTAACAATATCCGTCACGTTATAACACGTTTCAGTTTGTTACTATCCTACGGTCTATATTAGCCGTGACCGTTAACGCCGCAGCTACTGCAGCATCTGTTGACAGAATTTAGCTACAATGGTGGCGTTCTGATGGCGATAAAAGTGATCTGGTAGAAGTCGTCTTCTAAACATAGACCATATTTCCCGTTAGCTTTTTCTGTTATTTCCTGTCGTTTCTATAGCTGTTTCAGCTTTTTTTTTTTTTTTTTATCGCTTCCCTGTGATTAGACGAAACATATGCGGATTGTCGCAGTTGGTTCAGTAGGCCCTATATATATATATATATATATATACCTTCTAATTAGTAGTGAAAAACATTTGTGGAAAACAGCCTGTTCAGTGGCAGTGAAAGTGGGCCTGGCGTTAACCCATCTGAGTGATAGACTTGAAACGCACAGATGGTAGAAACTGTTCCGGTAGGTGCGACACTCGTTTCCTATTAAATAGACCACCTAAAATTACAGTTCATCCTGAAATGACAACGATACCAGAGAAGGATGACGTTGACTCACGACATATGTCCGCATTGTGCTGTTTATCAACACCCTACGGTGTTATTTTTTATATGATATCGCACTATATACGAGTCTAATTATGACAGACTAATTGACAGATGGTTGTTGCTGTAGTTGTTGCTTCATGGTCACTGCCAGCGGCGTAGTAGTTCCTTTTGTTATTGTTTCTGCTGTTGCTACTGTTATTGTGCCTGTCACAGACCACGATAGTTAATTTTCGTTACAAATTTTCTGTTCGTCTCGGCCTTTCCGGCCGTCTTAGCCGCTCTTTCTCTGCCTCATTCTTTTTGTCGTTGTCCTTTTTTCATCCTAATTGCGCTCCAACAACAACAGCAGCGTCACTGTCAATGTTGTCTTTATCAAAACAACGCGGCAGGCGGCCGCCGACAGAAGCGACCAGGCAGCAACATCTGCGAAGCGAAGACTGCCACAGTAGAAGTAAGGGTAAATGCAAAAACAACAACCCACAGATAAATAGCGTGGCAAAGTCGGTGACAGCAGCAGCAGCAGCAGCAGCAGCAGCAGCAATGAGACCTGCGACAGGCACAACAACAACAATGGGGGCAATTCTTCTTTGTTATTTCGTTGTTGTCCAGCCGTCTTTTGCCATCCCCCAGCTGTGCAGTAGGGCTACATTGGCTCGCTCCATCTTGCACCATGGACCCCAACACATCTCACTGACGTTAGGTTTACTGGTCTGGTGATCTTAGCGATTTTGCAAATAGATGCCGAAATCTTTCCGGCGGGTTTCTCCTTTGTACTATAGAAAACAATGGGCTAAATAGCGCATGATCGTACCTTCTGTTTCTTCTTTCTAACAACAGTGTGGTAAACTGAAGGGGGCGGGAAGGCTGAGTCCGTATAGCGGCAACCGAATTGACTAGTGAGCCCTACAGCGTGTCTAAGCCCTCATCGCTAACGTCGATGACGTAAGCTAGCAATGTGCATCCAGCCTTCGCTTCCCTGTGAGTGAAGAACTTTTTGATAGCCAAGTTTGCTGAACAGAAGCAGCATCGGCGGTCCGTATTCAGTAAAGTGCGAACGCATCAACGACGTCCAAGAAGAAGACGAAACAGAGAAAAGATAGAAAATAGAAAAACGCGGTGTAAAAAAGTAGAAACGTTTGGCAAGCGCGAATCAGTTCGAAACGAGCGGATATCGTTGGACGATTTCACGCTTGTCCCTATCTATCCATCTATCTATCGTGTCGCAAACATTTCCGCCACCGTGAACAACGCTGACGACGATTGTCTAAGCGTCGTCTTCTGGTTGACAAGCCGGTTTCGATACAAAACGGTGTTTGGGTATCGCTGAAATCGCCCTTATCACCGATTTTAAACTATTTCGTGACGAACGCCATCTAACTCCAGGTGCAGAACGTATCTGCCTAATGCTTAGCGAATCAATGTTGCCCTAAACGGGCTGAAAGTTTTACGGTGAAGGGCAAACTTATTCATTCGTACGGTGTTCGTAATCAATCGACTCCTTCTCAGATTTAAAACGAGCGGAAACCTAACCAATAACCTGGTCGATGAAATTAAATATAGAAATAAAAAATAATGGATTAAAAAGAAAGAAGAGGCGCCCGTTGATTCCGTGGGTTTCATCCGACCCAGTGTCATGATTCATGTTAGAGGGAATAGATTGAGCCAGTTCTGTATTAAGACAGAATGTTCAACTTAACAAACTATTAATAGTCGTTACTACGTTAATACGTATCGGTTACAGACCATGCTTATTATAGATGCCACGGTTTGAACAAATGATGACCAACAAAAAAACTGGCCAACATTGTGATCGACAAGCCTACACGTTGACATACAAACATCAAAGTAAAGACCCAATAAATTTCGATCTTATTTGATAGTTTTCGAAAATAATCGATATTTTGTATAGTAACATATAGTACCCTCTATAGCGACGTAATTAAACGTCTCTGATTATATCCGTTTCCACTGACCGCTGGCCACCTAAGTTCTATAGATGTCCACGTCAATAAATTCCTAATATGTTTAGCCGCAGCTCTGCCTAAATTGCAGATCTCATGATGAACCCTCAGAAATGGGCATTGGCAATAACCCAGAATAATTTTACTGTTGCCATTGGCGTCACGTAGATCCGCATGAAAACAAGCGACAAAGAAAAACATATTTTTCGACAACCTTTTGCTTTAGATGAAGACCTCATTTGCCGGACGGGAACCACAAACGTGACGTTTTATTTATGACCTACATGATTTACTCTGAAGAGCATTTACCTATTTGCTTTTGGTAATTGCTAAATTGGAATGGAAGCATTGCATTAATATAGTAGACTGTTCATTGAATGACACAGCATCACCATTGTCAGTAGGCCGTAGTAACACTTATGAATAAGGCAGGTCTTTGTTCCTGTTGCTGTTGTAACGTAGCAAGCCCCGCAAAACAACTACTTCTTCCGGGGGGCAAGCAGACAAGTAAAAAAAAAATGCGTAGGCCGTATTAGGTTTCGAGTTGTAGTAAACCCTTAGCATCTACAGTGGTCGAATCGGTGGCCCCGGTTAGGTAGTAGGCCGCATTTTCCTGCGGCCTACCAAGACACGGCGATGCTGGGCACCATACGCCTGCTCCTATAGACCACCCACAGAGAAATGGATCGTCCAGGAATGCAGGAAGGTTGCTATAGATGGGTTTCTACGGTAAAATAGTGAGACAGCTACGTCTGAAGTTGCGACCGTAAGACAACCTGCAGATCTTGGCCCGTAGAATACATAGGTGGTAGAAACAGTACCTATCTAACCAAAGAGACCTGTACCGGCTGCAGTGATCAGGCTGGAAAGTGTTGCAAACGCGGATAACGAGACTTGCACAGATGGAGTGCTTTGAAAGATTTGTGCTGAGTCCTTGAGAACAGGGGTAGTTATACGAGCAGCAATGAAAAGTAACTATGACGGCTAAACTATTTCGAATGGTTTTTCTTTTCCAGGAATGCTAGGAAAAAGTGATGTTTCTGCTTAAATAAGTGTGAATCTGCAACACATTTAGGTATAACACTTCGAAAGCTATACTTCCATTCTCGTGGGTGCAGAACAGATCTAACTGCACGTGAGCCGGTGGAGCATATCGACGGGAAACGTATTTGTGTTTTGGACGTGCCAACGTTTCATGAACGTAACGCAGTTGTCGAGCTAAAGATAGAACTTATATCAAATGAAGCTCTGTGGCGTTCTATAAAATTTTTATAATACCTGCACATCTCACGCCTAAACCTTAATACGGTATTTGGCTTTATAGATAATTCTGGCGTTCGGCATTGTAGGGTTACCATTGAGTGTGCAGCTAAAGCCGTCCAAATACAATCGTTGGCACTGTTCCTGGCGGTAATTTGCCATACCTAAAAACCTGATTATGTCCTAGTCAGACGAGCGTGAGTCTGCCTGATTCTCATGTCTCTGCTGTACGTTCTCTCTTGCGACAAACGTTCGCCTACCGTCTTCGAGTAACGGAAAAGCGGCAAAGCCCATCGCCAGGCATCGCGGGCGACTGTAGTTGCGTCGGCTAGAGGAGCAGCTGATATCAACTCCTATTCGATTGCCTGTCCTTCTTACTGATCCGGGTGTTAGTATATACAAGTGAGACGACAAACGGACTGCTAAACGTCTATACTAGGTTACGAACAGATCAGCCGGGTAGCGTACTGGTACCCAGGCATTAGAAGGTTGGAGCTTGAGATGCAGTATGCTCTACTGTGCAAGTCATATAAAAATTCACTGTGGATAAATAATGACAGTCCGTTATAAAGAACATATCATTCAGCTGTATGGTGTTAGTATCATTCAACGATACGCGTAGAGTGTACTGTAAATAATTTTATTGTTTTTTTTTTTTAAATCTTTGTTGATACGATCTTTCACTTGGCTAACACGAGGATGACTCGAGGTTCACTGCTGTATCCGTAAGTATTATTAGAAGAAACACACCTTGGTATCATTGACGTGTTTGTCGTCTCTATCAATAGCAAACGGCCATTTGCCAAACGCTATTACCTTCGCTACTCTTAATTTGCCAAACACCGCGCCTCCCTGGCATTGTTTTGCTAACGCACTTATCTCAGACGAGCTGACCTCGTCGACATTTTTAAAGTGCCATTATTATCCCCCATTGTGTTTTTACTGCTATGTCCGCCGCGGCTGCCTTATTCGTAAATTTTCACGCGTCAGTGCATTGCGTGATTGTCATACTTAGCCGCCGATGAGAGCGTCTAAGCAGTTCATAGTACTCAGGTTAGAGCGGCCACTCGACACTGTCTTAATGTCTACGACAAAGCCGATCCATACAAACACCCAGATCGCGGTTCATGACAGCAGGAAATCAATCAGTCACTGTAGCCGCGGGGACAGTAGTAGCATATTGGTAGCAGTACATACATAGAAAGCTGTCAGCGAAAACAAGAGATCTGATAACCACGAAAAGAGACACGAAGAACTGCTGATGCTGTCGCTCCTGCGGCTCCAAACACACTCCCTTCGACTTGTAGATCCGTCGATGTCTACAACTGAGTATGGCTTTCGACATCCCTCTCTTTTGGAGTCTATCCCGAACGGGCGTTACCATTGGGATGAACGCCTTAAATATATATGTACATTTGTTCTCAGTTGAAGTGGAGCTTCGAAAATCAACTACTGCGAGTTCTTCTAGACGAACTAGCTATGGGAATTGGCATAGGCACCCGACCTACCTATGTGCTTAGTTATGTATGACGTTAGGCGTCGGAGGACGAAAAAGAACTGTTCCGTACCTAAGTTGGTCTATCACTTTTTGCTCAAGAAGGGACTCGTGTAGTGGTGCGTATATCAGCAGATATGTGTGCATATGTACATACGTATGTGTATGTATATAGATACATGCAGACCTGTTTTACCATATTTCTCTATAGATATTTTGGTCCGTGCGGTTTTGAGCCGCCGTTGTCTAGCTGTTTGCCGTCCGCCGGGACTTTCCTTAGTTTAGCGCGGGCATCGTTCTCTGCGCTGGGGCTGGTGTTAGGTGAGCTAGGTGTCGCTACGCCTTTTGGATGTGGTAGCCTGCGAGGTGCGAACGGCCGCAGAGGGAAGGCAGGCCGAGTTGAAGATGAAAACGATGAAGACGACAAATTCTCCTGCTGTTGCACGGAGCAAACTCGAGGACAATTCGAAATCGACTGACTGACGCTTTCGCTCTATCTGAATCTCTCTCTCTCTCTCTCTCTCTCTCTCTCTTGCTCCCTCCCGCTGCGGACGACTCAGCTTTTTTCCTCAGAGCAACGAATCTCTGAACTGTTGTCGCAGCCGGGCGTCGAGGCCGGCCAAAGGCACTCTATAACACCAGCAACGCCGGCCTCAGCATCGCCGACAGGGCGCCACCGGCTCAGTTGGCCTGCGGAGTTTTCGTGCTTCGCGCGCTTGCCAGTTCAGTTTGGAAGGAATATAATCATACAATAAATATGTGCATACTCAAATCGCGTTTCTCGCGGGCCGCGCCAGAAGGAACCGCCGCTCGCCCAGCGGGGATCATCCAAGCGAACAGGCAACCAACGGGTCGCCGCCAAATCGGGCTGATGTCCCTCAGCGGGTAGTCAATTTGTAGCGTGTCTGTAAATTCGAGGGGAATTCTAGGGTGAGCAGGGAACAAGCACTAGCTACCTGGGCGCATTGGGCCTTTCCACCGCTCCGCAGTCGCCTTCCTTTAAACGAGCCGCAAAGAACAACAACTTTCTCAGCGCACTTGAACGCATCGCGGCTCGAAGTGACTGAGCTTTCCGAGTGGTTTGGGTTCATACACAGTTGCATGACAGCTTCCGTCAGCTCAGTCAATACGTCCTCGTACTACATGCGTTCACGTGCAGCCGCATTCATGTTGTATATTGAATCACGTGACGAACTACCTTCTGTAGTAATATCGACTCTGATGTCCTGTTCTTACCATTTGCACTTTCATAAGCAGCTCTTAACCTCGCACCGATCCATTTCGAAAACCCCTAGATAAATACATTTATACAATACAGAGTTCTTGCTGCGAGCGCTGTTATTCTCATCGCTACTATTAACTGTTACAGCGTTTCTGATTCGTTTATGAATCTGTTTATAGGAAGCATCGGACAAAAGATGGCAAGGTAGCTGCGGACGCGAAGATTCCTGCCGACTGGAAGTAACAGCGAAGAATGAGGCATCGTGGCAGAACATAGGAGAAAAGAGCTAAGCAAGAAAGAATAAAGAATGTTTCAAATAGAGAAGCGGTAGACAGATTGACAATGATTAGCACAGGGTTCGGTCTCAATAGTATTTAGGTTCGCTGTCCCGTCACATCATTAAGAAACTTCCAACCTGCCACTTGCTCGGCCGTGCTCTTCTTCCGGGTCGGCGCGTCATCACCGTAAACAACTTCGCTGGAGCAATGGACTCCGTGCTTGCCATCAACAACAGCCGTGTAATTGTTACATTTGACAATGACACAACTATTTTTTTTTGCTTCCCTGTAACCCATCGTATAAAGCGGTGCATGCCGCAGTATGAAACAACAGCAGCATCTATCCTAACGTCCACGAGAAGGTGATCATCTTCCCGCTGTTTTTGTCATGACAGCAGTCCATATGCTAATACATCAGATCCGTGAGGTACAGCAACATGGCGTGATGCATTCTAACTACTTACTGGTTTTTACAATTGGTCCTGCAAAGGACGTAAGATTGTGCCCAAGTGCACCATCGTGCCGTTAGAATAACACAAGCCAAAGGACGAAAAGAAACTATTTGCCACTGTAAGTTCCATATATATATATATATATATAGACACAGAGAGAGAGAGAGAGAGAGAGAGAGAGAGAGAGAGAGGGGGGGGGTAATTTAGATCAGCTTGGCCATACACGATCGGGTTGGTTTAAGAGATTTTCAAGGGGCAGTGCAGACCCCGTAGACCGATCATTATCAGGCTACTATAGCTCGTCTACTGCCCATGTGGAAGGCCACAAGTTGGCTGAAACAATGATAGACCAACCCGAATACCTGGTTGGTTAGGGGAACATAGCTAAAGAATAAGAAATAACGAAAATAAGATGAGTTGGACGAAATCGAGAATTGAACTTGATACGGAGGACGGAGATTCGGTAGGGGCTAGTAAGAGGCAGATATGACTGACGAATACGTCAAATCAACAATGAATACTCGCTAGATAACACAAATAGGAAACGGGTTGTGAACGTGAGTGAAGCAAACAAAGATGGCAGGTGACACGAAAGGATGAATGCTCCATGCAACAGCAACAACCACTGATGGCTGGGGACTCTAGCCCAGTGGGTGCATGCAATGTACACATTGGAACCGGTGGCAGCAGCAGCAATAATAGTAGTAATAGAGAAACCATAAGGGCCAAAATCCTTCTTGAAGCAGCGGCAGTAGCCGCGCCTCTTGTAAACCTCCACACTCCCAGTCGTTCCTGCTTCCCAACGACTACCCCCTAGGAGTGTAGCTACTTCAGCCGCATCCCAGCTCCTCGACATCGTATCTGTAGCCGGCCATCGCTAGCGAATTCTAGGTAGTTGGTCGGTAGCTTTTGCTAGCTATTCTTTCACAAGGGGAGTACGAATTCGGTCGGGGGTGGCAAAGGAGTTCCTATCGCGCTATCTCCTACGAGTTGCCTGCCTGAACCCTTGTCGCTTGCTGGGTATAGCCGCACATAGACACACATACACGCATAGCGTTACACTCAACTACCAACACTGCAGACAAGACCCGATACATTCACCAAGCGACAATCACATGGGCACGAGGAGCTTACCCAGGCGGCATACCACCGATGGCAATGCAGGACCGATGGAACAGAGAGAAGAGATGGGTAGAGGCAAAGGCGAAGCAAAGTCTGTCTGGGTAACCCCAGCTCAATGAACGATTCAGTCCTCCCCCAACGCACCGAACTCACACCCGCGTTATCAGCCCGTCTAACTCGTTCGGTCCTGACTGCTGGTTGGGTCATGCAGTTCCCCTACATGACGAGGTGATAAGGCTCTGCCTTCGACCTAGAATCTCAGTGCTACTGGCGATTACTCACACGAATGAAACAGAGAGCGAGAGGGAGAGAGGGAGTGATGAGAGAGATACGGCAAGCAGGACAAAAAGGTTCCTTTAAGACCCGCAACCCGGATTCGGGCTCGATGCTATCCCGTCTCATCTTGTGACTGGTCGGCAGTACGATACCCGTGACTGGTTTGTGCCTAGCCCAGCTAGGTAAGTGTAATACCACTATGGTAGGTTGGCGATTTCCGATGCCCTGATTTGAAACCCGTCGCCGTCTCTTAGTTTCTATGACCGTCACATTTCGTCAGCCAGGCTTCGTCCTCGTCGAACCTGCAACCGGTTTCCGTTGTACGAAAACTGGCTGTGGGGCCCTTCTCATTGACGGAACGGCACGAGTCTAGCATACTTTTATCCTGCAGGTCACCTTGGTATGAAGCTGTGCATAGCAAAAAGTCGCTTTAATGTTTAGGTTACTCAACGGTACATGTGTTATAGAGACATAAAAGTATCGAATTTGAAGGAGCTTAGATGTAACAAAAAAAAAAAAAAAGGTAAAAATAGATTCTCTTCTATTAAATGGAATAGGTTAGGGAATTATTTCTTCTGTCATGCGTCGATCAGGACGAAGCCAGAGCGCAGCATTGAGTAGCGACTGCTATTCGTCAGTGAAGGGGTGGTTGCTAATTGTCTTTAATTAATGATCGGTCACACCATACCCTACAAGACATGGGGCTACAAACGTTTGATCCTATTCTATTGATGACCATGCGAAATATTTTCCACGCAAAAGCCAAGAACCCTCTATAGTTAGTTAACAATTAGACGACTGGAGGCACTCTAGGTGTCTTGTAGGTTCAGGGGAAGACGATATTCTGATAACACGAAACACAGTTCAGGTATCCAATAGTAATGCACATATAGTTAGTTGTAAGGGCTACCGTCCCACGTTATTGATTCTATAGATCGTACCGATGCTCTCTGTTTGTTGCGATGACCATCGCATTCGGCCCCTTTAGTTCGTCTTGCCCTACTTTCTCTCTCATTTCCCCTCTCTCTTTGCACCCGAAGTGACAATATGTAAACTGGGGATAGCATCGTGTAGAAAACTTCTGGCCACGCTCTAGATGGTGACGCTGGTGCTGATCGTGGATGGTGGCTATAATGGCGGTGGTGATGATGGAGGGATCAATATTTTTACGAGCTGCTCCCGAGATTCAGAGATTTCAGTGCTTGCGCTTGAGGTTATTGCTGTATTGGTTTTGCTTGGGTATTTCTGTCGCCTATGACGCTGCCGCCTTTTTGCGTAAGTGGCCGGTGTTTGTCTGTTGCCTGCATTGTAGCAGTTCCTGCTGCGGCTGCCGGCGTTCATTGCTTGTGCTTATGATAGTGTTATTCGTAGTATGACTGCGTCGGATGATGCCGGTGCGGTGGATTTATTTTATGACGACTTCTATGGGTGCCGCCTGCTCCTTTGAACTATCGCTCGTAGCTCGGCGCGTTCCAGACGCCAGCCAAGTTTGGCGCTTTTATAGCGGTCGATAGGACGCTAGCAACGCACAAGCAGGCCAAACACAGGAAGAGTGTGTCGACAGGCGGGTCCATTGACAACGGGCCTTTCGCGATTTTGTCTGTGCCGCTTTCAGCAGTGTTATCAGCATCAGCTTTAACGTCCGAGCTTGATTTAAATAAAAGGCCGGTCGCCTCTTGGTGCAGCGTCGTTCGGTATAAATTCTCCCGCTGATGTACTTAGTTGCAATGGATATTTCGAACGATTTCCCTGTTGTCTGTGTGCAATGCGAAAATGAACATCAACCTAACAATATTGATTTGACATCTTAGAACTTTCAGCCACGCCTATTTTGACCATATGCAGCTTAGTTAAAAAATTAATAAATATAAAAGCCAGAAATAATGATTGCGTGGACCGCGAGGCATGTTGTTCCAGGTAAAAAAGTCACTAAATATATAAAATTGCAAACCGTCTATGGGGCAATCGGAAATGAATTGTATGTGCTAAGGACGGACTAACGCTTACAAATGGCCAAAAACCACTTGACGCATCGGTGAACGCGTATTTAATTTTGTCGAAAGAAACGAGACCTCGGAGAGGCATCCGAAAACAAAGAATCGCTCTCCACAGCCAAAATTATTTTCTCTGCCTTTGTAGTAGCCGTACGCAGATGCGTCTGGCTGCTGTTGTACATTTATTGCAGACCACGAACCTCTTGATTATGGTAGACGGCATCAGCATCAACTGATATTGCCGTCCAGAAGGGAACATCAGCGGAACGTGCTGTATGCTGAACCCCGCATGGGTTTACGCGGTTAAGTTATGGGGGTTGGTGGGTATCATGCTTAGTGGATAGATGCGCCATTGTTGTTTGTCGCAGTCGTTGCTGGTTAATCATAAAGTTGTCGCAATGGCTGGGGGCACGGAACGGTGTCCGACGGGTGTCTCGAGTCGCGTTCCGCTCCTGTCTTGATAAACGACGACAAGGGAGGTTAACGAGGCTGACGACGAGATGAAATCACGAGAAGGACTGTCGCTGAGGCTCCGTTCATTGAGATAGTAAACTAATGATCGCATCGTTGCCCACTGCTAATGTTGTTCATGGTAAAAGTAATAATGGTGATGTTGTTGCGGTATTTAATGTTATTATTGTTGTTGCAAGAATAGCGACGCTATCCTTGACAGTATAGTAATAATGACGAACGCTGACTTACAAGCCCTGATCGGCTAGTAACAAGGATCACAGGAATAGATGAAGACACCTATCTAGAAGCCAGTGGACTTTTCTGTTGAACGCAACAGGGTCTGCAGTCTGTGCGTTTTCGTCTGCGATGAAAGATGCTCAGTGCCAAAAAGGGTGAGACAAAATAAGACGAAAAATGCGCGAAAAACAGACGCAATGCTGATTAGGGATGCGTTTCATCACAAGTCGCCAGTGACTGTATCGAAGAAGCAGGATTTGGTTTTCGACGGCCAGTTTGGTACCGAATGAACAAATTTAAGTTTGAATGGCTTCAGTTAGAGAGGTTATGCGGATGTTCTGTATACCTGTTATAATAACAATATTTATTCATTGGGTCTAGCAGCTCAGATCGGTGGGGTTTGGAGGTAATGAAAAAAACTCATTTCACTTGAACTCCTTGATTAAGCCACTGTGATCACTCATTGACATCCGCCCGATCTTTAATAACTTGCAACTCTGGACTTTTTTAATGGTAGGCCAAACACGGCAACTTTGAACTTTCCAAAGTATCAGTATCTATTGTTGCAAGCAACTTGCACGCTGCATGCTAGCTCGTAGGTGATTGCTACGGAGAACTATTTATTGTAGATTAACATGTGACAAAAATACAAATCAATGACGCGAACAAACGTTCATCTGCGTATTT
>NW_019214354.1:41919-137489 GCF_002532875.2 Varroa jacobsoni | reverse complement strand
ATACACACATATATATATATACACATATATAAAGCGCTGCTGTTTACTAGTGTACAAAACCACTGCAGTGGCGAGTTCAGAACTAGAAAAAAAAAGAGATCCAGGCTGATTTTTACGGTCAATTCCCTTCAGCGTCTATATCGATTTGTCTGTCAGTCGTCAGCGTTGTCACATCAGTGGACATGGGTCGAGGCGTACTTTAAACCGGCGGGTTGAACCTGGTCCGCGACGCGAGTGTGACTGGAACGCATCATTTACCAAAATCTCTTCGTTCGGGATTCGTTCCCAACTCGATACCAACACTTGGTAATATGCACTTACAAACGAAAAAAACAGTACTACCTTTTTTTTTGCAGTAAAACACCTCGGCGTTTAGCTATACGGAAGCAGCTTTCTTCAAACTACGCCTCTGGACCCGAACTTCTGAGTGAGTTTGCTCGTCGATTACCATTCGGCCATTCAGTGATCCTGGATGGCCGTTTTCTATTATAAGGCCGCCACTAAATGTCTCCCCTTTACTCATCACAGACGTCCAGCGTCCGTTCGCACCTGCGCTTTCAGCACTCGAAGGCAATGGTAACAGTCGTAGAAGTAATAGCACACCGCTTCACAATCATCTTCTATAGATAAATAACAATTGAAAATGGCGACCGTCATCATCCGCGTGAAGTTGGTTCACAGCTAGCATCTGTCAACAAAACTTATGTGTTCGATAGCATAAAGCCGTTTGAAGATGGTCAGTGACAAAAGTACGCCGTGTTACTTTTTTCACGTCAGCCGGCGATCTTCGCGCTGCGAAAGCGTAACAGTGACATAGGAAGATAGCGAAAACTGCGTTTCGTCCCATAGTAAACGATAGTGATTTGGACGCTTGTCAATTGCGATAGCACTCATCGTTCCCCATTTTTCAATTTTTCAGTGTCCCAACGCAGGTCGGTGCAGGCCATTCGTAATATAGTGCTAATAATAATTTCCTTTGCCTGCTTCGTCTATTATATCATGCGACGCATGTCCATATCTGCGTTGTGACTGTCCTCGTCAATGCCGATAATAGGGGACCGTAGTAGGCTATCCCCTATTCTATATCTCCTATTCCATTGGCCTATTTCCTGTAAATTTACAACTCGTGACGATGCATTTGTGTGGAGGTCCCGCTGACCAATTACGTACAAGTTCTTTTTGTCGTCGGTTTCCTTTGGATGGCACGGAACTAGCCGAGATCAAAAAAAAAAAGTTTTTACGGTCCTTTTTCAGCGGTCATTTCTTTCTATACCCCCACCTTAAAGTAGCTGTATCTTCTGAGCAAAAATAAAGCACAATATTGTATCTAACAGTTGTGCGAAAAGTTGTAAAAAACGCTACGGGGCCATGCGTTCAGAAACAACAGATAAAGGAACCAGATACACTATAGGGATTAGTATATAGATAGATATATATATATATATATAAGGACAGAGCTGCATGCTCGAGATATATATATTTTTTGAAGAGTCGAACTTTAGAGTTGAATTCCCGTTTGGTTATGATTGAATCAACGAGGTGGGATTAAATCTATATGCACTCATTGGTTTGTTTAGGCCCACTTGTCAGGCCCACCGCAGCAACCACAAAGGGTACTCGCATGTATGGAGGACAACAGTGAGCTTGTAGACGACACAATCGTACGAAAACTGTCGCGCATTCACTAAAACAAACCAGGTTG
Organism: Varroa jacobsoni; assembly: GCF_002532875.2. Lineage (NCBI taxonomy): Eukaryota > Metazoa > Arthropoda > Arachnida > Mesostigmata > Varroidae > Varroa > Varroa jacobsoni. Next base: position 135,787 of record NW_019214354.1, on the reverse strand, counting down.
TAGAAACATTCTACGTAACGTGTAACGTTAAGAGCACATTCAAAGAAAAATCAAGCACCATCGTAACAACGATCAGGAACGATCGGATCCGTCTTATTGGCAAAGTACTGCAAGCGATCAGCCCCTGATTGACGAAAACAGCATGGCCAGGAAAAGTGTACAGACATCAGTGATATATTTATCTATATATGTAGTTGCCGTATTGAACGGAAAAGCAATTACTCTTCAAATCACTTCAAATTTTCAGAGGATAAACCGATCAGATGTGTGATAATTGTCTGTACATAAGCAAAATGAGCGTATCCTTGCAGGATGCGTTCATTGTTATCAAGCTACAAATAAATCCAAAGAAACGTTAGGATACGTTAGTAAATCATGACCCGTATCGGATGTGCTTAGAAAGCATACTGGCGGTTGACGGTGGATTCATTTGCCTACGACTATGAGCCTACTTTTACGTACCGTTTTGTCTCTGCGCTGGTCGAACGACTACAAATCTGTCGGGTATGCAAAGGACCTTATAAGCACGTCATATGCATGTATAAAAATAGCACGATTTTCAAAAAAAAAAAATGTACGATTACCTATCTACATCTTGCTCAGGTGCATTTACACGTTGAATATAACATACGGGTCACACAAACACTACTGTAAATGCAATTATATAGCCGTCTTGTCGGTTATTCAGACGTCGGCAACGAGGCAAGCTTTCCGTTGATAATTATCATGTACAAAATTAGTTGATAGAGCTTTTTGGGTTGTTACAGATCGTTTCAGAAGCATAAAAAGCACAGACACTATTTTATGAGTTCAGTCCTTTTTCTTTGCAACTAAATCCATACAACCTACTTTCTAGGCCTTTATCATAATACTTACGTATGTAATGCTTATAGGTATTTTTGAAATCCGAAATACAATTGTACGACCTATGGATAGAGCAAAGCGCTACCCATGTGTCTGTATCGGCATAACACTAAAAAGGCAAACCATACTTAACTCCCATGAACGCACAACTGCTTGGACGGCACATACCAAATAAATAGCTCTTTATAAAAATTCAAAAAAAAAAAAAGGTTTATTACGTTCAGAAATTTACTGTCGCGCGTCGCTGACTAGACGAAATGGCTGGTCTTTCGTGCAGCACTGACCAGAAAATGGTCACGAATGGACCGAAGATATTATCAAGCTTACGCAAACTTTCCTGAAGCTCACAACAAAGGGGCCCGTACATCTGGGTATGGGTGCGCCGCCCTCAAGATCCCTGCCAGCTGCCTCTGAATGCTCTCTCCGCCTGTTTGTCTATGGCACCATTGTCATTTTACTCGGGCAATTAACGCTTCCCGTAAAAACGAGCGGAAAACAATGGTAGCTCTTGTTGACTGCTATTGATATTTTAATGGCCACGACTGCTAATCCGATTCGACACTGAGGTAGTTAAGACGATTGTAACGGACCCGATCGGTCGATAGCTGTCATCATTTGCAGTAGGCGCACCAGCACAGCCATATCGAGCGTTGGGTGAGCGACAACGAAGTAGGCGAAAGGAGTTGACGCGATGCCGATTGCTGATGTAGAATCCGCCTCGCCCGACAATGACGAAATATCACGCATGCATCAGCTGTATCCTTAACTCAGTTCAGATCAGAGACGGGGTACAGACAGACAGTAGCTCGACTTGTCTCGTCGACTCAAAAGTCGCTCCTGTTGATTGGCTGGTTCGTAGACATTAAACAGTAATGCCTTCTCTTGCTAAGCCCCTGGCCTTCTCGCTACCTTCTGTGTAGAGTGTTGGGCTAAATCGTTATTCGGTGTTATCGGCCGATAAGTGACAACCAGAAGGTAAACAATAACAGATATGTGGCATCGTCATGCGACTGATTCCATAGTCTTTCAGCGTCAAATAGCAAAAAAAAACCTCAAGATTACCTCACAATTGCAAGTGCTTCAACGTAAATTACGCTAATCTCAGTTTGCCGTTACTACTACTACTACTACTACTACAGAACATTTACCTGTTATAGTATTTACTCGCTAAGTCGTCGCGGAATCAATATGCAGCCAGAGCCCTGGAAATCTCATTGGCAATTAATAGTACATTACTGCTATAAATAGGTGTGGTTCTGTTGCCAGGAATCATTCGTTTCCGTGCGTGTTGGGTGCGTGCGTGCGTGCGTGCGTGCGTGCGTGCGCGCGCGCGCTTGTGGAGTTACCGGATCAAGAACAGCTACTGGTCTGTCTACCCACCTGATTGCCACAGTATGTCATGACCCTTCGTATAATATTAGTGTTCATCGTATGATGCTTGGCGGACAGCAGACGGGACGCCACAATCGGTGTGATAGCGATCGATGGCTGTCGATTATATACGAGTGGGTAACGCTACGCTAACATCAAATTGAATTTTGGCAACCTTATTATAAATTATACTTGTCCATCATATGTGGGAAAATATCATTTACATGAGCATGCAAAACGCATTGCGGGCCTTTTTTTTTGTTCAACAACAGGAAATTAATAAATGCTGGTACTTTTTCAAATAGATAATCATCGTTGCAAGTTGATTAATAATTAGAGTAACTTATTTGGTTAGACTTATATGCCAGTAAAACTTTTATGCCGATGGATTCGGTTGTTCAAAGCGGCATAGCGAGAACGAGTAACATAGGCCTCGCGCGCATGAAATCGTCGTTCTGGATACCCAATGTCGTTTATCAGTGCAAAATAGTTGAACTTTATACGTTTAGATTTGTAAGAAATTTTATAATTACGTTTGCCATAGACGAAGCCGTCTTTTTACACTTTATCGTTGCTATACTTTGCTCAAGTATTTAGCAATATAACCAGCTTGAGTCAAGCCCAAGATAATCATTTCGTACACGGGCTTGAGCACCGAAGATGGACAACTCTTGCGCGCGTTGATCGACAATAGGATCAACTTCAGACCAGAACAAGTAGGGCCTAGACAAAATAGTTACATTTCTGACCAGCTCACCGAAGTCGATCGCTGCCTTCCTTGGCTATCCGCTGGCCATCAGCTAGATTTGACCAATGTTTAAACGACTTCTGCTCCGTTCCATCGTATCTATGGCAAGATAGTTAACTCCTGTCTAGTATACTTACTTGCTTTAGACACAAGCGGGGAAGTTGGCCATCCGGAGGGTTCGACGGGCTTTTTCCAGCAGCATGAGTGCCTGCTGCCGACATTGACTGCCCTCCTTTGGTTGTCTGTGCTACTCCGTAAATTAAGGAGGGAAGCAAGGAATAAAACGTTGCTAAGCCTCTCCTGTTGGTGGGTACGGATGGGGGGAGGGGGAGGGGGTGAAGGTAAGTCAGTAACTTGACGAATCTTTAAGTGTGTAAGTGTGGTCAATGTAGAATTATCCTACGGCACAGCTTTGTTCTCAGTCTCTTCACTGAGCTCGACTAGGAACAGAGGCCTTCTCTTGACTCACGCCATCGACTCAGTCACCCAGTCCACTTTTCATATAGCAGACAGTATACGGCATATAGGAGTGGGTAAATCCTCTTTTGCTCAACTGGGCTATTCGTTAAAGCTTACCGACCTCGATACTGATGAGCCGGAGGGGTTCACCTATTTGGTCCCCGCCCCGGATGAGTTAACCAAGGCCCCAGGATTGCCGTGGTTAGCAATCAGGGCTACCTAAGCCATAACAGCTATGGCCTAGGCATGTAAGCAAACAGGCCGTGAACTCTGCTGGCGTGGCTCGACTATGAGAACCACCAGTCTAGACAAGTATGATGTGAAGCGGGCTATTCCGTAGTGAATGCCACTCACTACTCAGTTTACTAGGTATGGATAAAAGTAACATACATTTTTATCGCGAACGTGCAGGACACATGATTCTTCCAGCTTCGATATGCATATATGTTTATTAGTGAAAGTGTTAAAAAAAGCAACGTGACTTTTCCGAAGGACGAAGACAGCGAAAAGGACAAATGTCGTTGGAATCGTATTTTGTTTAAACAAACACAGCGCATAATCATCTAATTATGAAGGTGTTTTACGTGGAATTGAATTAATGAATAGGGGCGGAATTTTATTGAATCATCGACGACAAACTCTCAAATATATCTCTACTTCTTCCTATCCTAGATGACTATCCTGTGCCTGCGTATGGATTGTATACCCACGCCATGATACGGATTGTATCACCCATCACTCGTTACCACCAGACTCAAGTCTTCCCACCGGTCTTCGCACAGGGGGGAGTCCGACCAAAAAGGAGTTGCATTTGGAGCCAGTTGCTTTCAGCAACTTCAATGATCCACCGATCACAGACCACAAATAAGACCGCAGTCGTACATTTATGGGGCGCCACGAAGTTCAACAAGCAACAGCACTCAACAAAGGGGCGGCTTCTAGTTACGCCCAACTCGTCGATGCTCCCTCAGCAGTAAACCGTTTAATATAGACAGCCGCTAAATACAGTAGCAGCAACAGTAAGGTATTGACAGGACTGCATATTGGAAACAAGCTAGTTTAACAACATACCAAGTTTCGCGAAGGTATGTCCATTTAATGAATGGAAGTCTTTGGCTTCATTTTCGTTTGGCCATCGTGAAAATCAACATTGTCGTAATGGTTAGCAGCTACACTCGACATCGTCATCCACGAAACATTCATTTGGCATAACTAATTTTTGCATTTATCGCATGCCTTACTGTGTACGCATCCACTAAATAGGCTTAAATATCATTGTGCGTCTTAAGGGCAGTCTGTTTTGTCTATCACAAACCATATTGACCCGCTGCCTATTTGATGTTCACGCCCTCACATTTCGACATCAAATGCTATTAAGTATGAATTGTGTCGGGCTCAGCTCCGCTGATCAGACCTGAATCCCTTCCTTTTCTTCTTTCTCTGCTATTTGGTATTATCACGTCATTAGCGTCAAGTTCGGCTGTCAGTGGACGCGCGTCGCGTGTAAGGTGCCATTTGTTTTTATGCTCACCGCATGTCAACGGCCCACACAAGTGTTATCGACCCCTCTTAAACTCATGTTACCATGCCTCATCTTCAGTTTACGTGAGCGGCTACTCTGCAGCTTTTGCCAATTCACCGCCTACAATGTCCCATAATACACCCCCAATGTGATCTTGACGTTGGCCTGATCATAGTCACTGTAGGCGTACTCAGCTTCTACCCTCCAGCGCTTCAAAATTCCGATGGTGCGACCACCACCAACGTCCTACATTCCTAGTTTACATTCTTAGTTTCCCGTTGTCGCCTCCTGCCGCCAAACACCTTAGAAAACACCTTGGGGCCGCGCCCCCCTGTCCACTCCCCGCGTTCTTAGTGTCAACAACGGCTCTGGCTGTAACGCAGCCGCCGCTAAGGCGCGTGCATTGTGACCAGCATAACAATACCCCTGAGAAAGTGCTGCTAGTAATGGTCGCATCGATGAGCTAAGAAGCTCCGGAGAGCCGCTGGTATTGGGGGCCAGGAGCGGAGGTTGTGGTGACAGCAGATCCAAGAGAGTTTAACGAGAAACGGGACCGCGCACGCATTTTGAAATTTAATTTACCTTTTATACACGCTAATAGCGCCTTTTAGCTCGTTTAGCTGTGTCTTTAACTATGTCTCCCTTTCACTGTTCCCTTGCCTCAACCTTCCAACCTGTTGAATGGTTGGGCTCTTCGACCGACCCGCTGGTTCGCTAGCGGATAGTTTGTTATTCCTCTTAGTGAAATCTTCTCTGTACTCGCTTAGCATGGAAGCACAAAAGGGGTTATATAGGCAGCAGATGATCCAATCGTTATAGATGATTTTAGCGACAAAGGCTACGAAGTCGACCACGACGCCGTTTTATTACTACAGCTACCTTACGATGGAACTCGGGCCACGGCTCGTACGAACTCTGCCAAAAGCACTTACGGAGGTATACATGTGCCGCATGTCTATCTGCACGCAGCCACACATCTAGCTTTGAATGCGTGTTGGCTCGTTAGCGTGTATCTGGCGCAGCCTGAGTAAAGCGGGAGCGTTTCTGCCGCCACCTAACCAGCGGCTAATGACGTACCGAGAGGATTGGCGGATCATTGTCTTTACCCGCTTACTACGTGCAGTGAGGAGGTTTGCTGATACCGCTGCGATGCTTGGCTGCTTAGAATGAAGTAGTAGTATATACGGCGTTTGAAGAGGCAATCAGAGAAGTGGATAATGGCAATTTGATTGCGTACTAGGTAACAGCGGGAGAGGCAACGGTAAATCAGTTTGAGACGGCGTGGGGCAACAGCTCCACAAAGTCTATGCACTATGTCAAGTTAACACGACCACGACGTCGCTCGAAGAGGCAAAGCTATTTATATATGAATTAGGGTGAAGTATTATACTTACGTATAATATGGAAGAAACGGGAATCTTATGAATATGGTGTATGTAAGTAATAGCAGGTGGACTAAGCGAAAATGAGAAAAGTAAAGCAAAGGGGCGGTGACTGTATTTGTTGAGCAGTTCACTAATAGCGAATTGTTCCCGCTAAAGCTTATACACGTTGTTAATATATATATATATATATATATAGCGCAGCGCGTCTAAATTGATAAGTTTTCTTATGCCTTGTTTCTAAAACTGTGTCTAAACAAAACAAGATGGGCCAGCAATTCTTTTTGCGTGCGCTAAACGCGTCATTCCTAATGCCCGTGATCCTTCTATATAACCATCATTCAGCGCATCTCTGATTCAGGACCTAAACCACTCATAAGTATCTGTGAAATTATTCCTTCTTAAATCCATAAACGACTTATCCATAGCAACCGTGCGTCAACCGTTTAGGCTTGTCGGGACAATCCCAGCAGTATATATTCTGGTTCACAAAAAGGCCGTTGATTATTTTTAAAGATTCCACAGACCGTCGACTTCTGGCAAAAAATAATTTGTCTAGTTTGATTTATGCTTCTCCCAGTACGAAGAGACTAGATAATGGCATTGCTTTGTTCATGTTGCAAAAATGATACAGTGTCTTTCGCTATGACGAGCTTGTTGTTTTGTTTTAGAAAAAACTGGTTGTCGCCTACTATTAGAAATAATTCATTCAAGAATGAACGCATGCCCGCTGCGACAAAGAGTCACCGCCAAAGTTCTATTTGAATGCACTATTTTGTGTATATTTATATATATATATATTCACTGCATCCTGAATACATCCTTGTCTCTCCCTCTCGAAGCTCAGTTTTACCACTGTAATTTGAAAGCTTCTTTGCAGTTACATCAGCTTCGAATTTCACGCGCGACACCTTCCCCGGCGAGGTGATCTCAAGCAGCCAGCGAGCGACTAGCGATTTCTAGCGCCGTAATTCCCATCTGATCCAGCAGTTTCTACGGTTTGCGACGGACCGTCACTCTTGACGACTGATCGCGACTCAAACCCTCCCTCTCCCTAACACAACACAGGGATGCAACCCCAGTACTACTGCGGCGGCGGGGTTGTTCCGATCTTATCGAAGTGTGAAATGAACGCTTTTGTGACCCCACCACTGGCAGCATTTGCTGCGGCTGTTATTCCAACAGCTATTCCTCGAGGCCGATCTCTGCAACACGATCACTAGTGTTGGCTCCAACCCTCCGTTTTCTCTTCGGTCAACACACTCACAGGAGCACATAGTACCCTACGGATCTTCGAATCCCGTCCTCCTCCCATGAACATCCTATTCCGTATTGCAATCTCTAAGCATCTCCCGACAACCCTCTAGAGTCATTCCCAGATACCCCGTTTCATTGGCCCCTATCTATTGCCCCTTCGCCGCACTTCCTCCTCCGCAACACAAATATTTGGAGTGCCTCGATTCGGCGATGCCCCTGCGTGTAGCGGCGGTTCGGTGCCCTTTCATCCTCGTGTTCCGCTTACTGTGCCTAGGTAGCAGTGTTCGAAAGCACTAGCGCCAGCGTCGAGTGCAGTTTGACTTGGCCATTTGCTGGATTTGCAGGAGTAGATACATGGAGTGAAGGAAAAGGCAGACGAGACGAGCTATAGCACGCAATGATCTAAGCGGTGAACATGGCTCACACCCATCATTGCGGTGCCCGTGACGACTACAACTCACCGTGACCTGGGGAATCTCAGGTTCACTTTGCACGCATGTGCCCGGCAAGTTGTGTTGAGGTTAAGCACATTATTAGATGTAGTGAAAGATCGAGGTTAGCTAGGGGCGGATGATACCTAACCAGTAAACCGATGTCAGCAGCTGATGCCGACTGGGGTGCGACATCATGTAAATACGTTAACAACGCGAAGGCTAATGTGTCGGTGATAATATCAACTACTATTAGGCCATCAAGGACTAACACAAGTAGCGCTTTGGTGAACAATTGAAGCTAGATTCACTATTTAACGAACTGACCAACAACCAGAATGGATAATGCCATAAACCATCAGCATCAGCTATTGATGCATATACGTAGACGCTGGGGTTGTCTATGTACGCTTTCTATTAGTCCTATTTACCACTAAGACAAACTCGGCCACGACCTGTTGCCATAAAGGCGTTCAGAATGCTTGTGATTCGATCAATTCGCGTACGGTTGTTCATGTTAAGGACGGTATTACGCGAAATGAAATTTAAAAAAAGAAAGAGTCCTGAAATACGCTGTTACAGGGAAGAGTGGACACCTTGAAATGCGCCTCTCTTCGAATCTATATCGTGTGCAGTGAGTGTTTTTTTGAACTGTCTGGTTAGATAATTAGTAAAATAGAAGCTGTTTTATTGACTTGACAAGGACGTAAACTAGGAACAAAATGTCCTAATAGGTGTGAACGCCCTATATAATTGTTAGCACCGATTTGGTTTTAGCTGTGTGTGGTAGTTGTGACCCCAAGACAGGCCTATGTCTGTGTGTTTCTCGATCAGCCGGTTTGACGGAAGACTCAGCTTGACCGGCTCAGGTTGGACGTAGTATCACTATCTCCACCGTAGCCTTCTCGGCCTGGCCTGGCCTGGTCTAAGGACGTCCTGAGAAGATGGAAGAGATTACAATGTGTACGAAGCGGAGTTTGCATTAGCCCGGTTTGCTACGTTCTCCTAGGCGTTCGTCGGTCGGAACAGAACCGAGAGGCGATGGCTGCGGCGATGCGGGGCGAAGCCTAGTGAAGGCCGCCAGCCTTATGTATCTAGCCAGATCCTTCGTGGTAATAATCCCTTAAGCTTCCTTCTAACCCAGAGCCGTCAGCTGGAGAGAGAACGCCACCCGGCCATCCAGCCCTTGGACATACGGATAGCAGGCTTGAAGCCTCCCTGCCTAGACCAGTAGCCGGCACCGTGCCCAAACGCCAAAACAGACAAAGGCACGAAACAGCCTACAGCTACCAACATTCGAACTCAATGAGTGAGCTGAAGTATCTGCTAGTACTCTCTGTCAGTTAGAGCTTTCTTCGTTGTAACCAAGCCACCCTTTTTGGCGCTAGTGAAGGACTACGAAAGTGTCGGAGTTTTGGCCGGTCGACGTCGATCAGAAGGCTTCAGGAGTTAGCGCTAAATGGAAGCCTAGATCCATCCCTATGCTCCGGGACACGGACAGCGTATGCGTCTGCTGGCGGTTGGCTGCTGGTGTCCAGCTGCTTACCTCCGTGCAGTCCTTTTCTTCGATCACGAACATGGTCAGATCGAAAGCGAGAGGAATGTCAGCTCCCATAATACTGCGCTTCTATTGCGTAGTAACATTGTAGTGGGAGCAGTAGTAGTATTAACAGTTGAATGGAGCCATCTTTGTCACCCATATTATGGACGCTACCCCAACTAGCCCTGGCACAGGAATTGGCTTCTCAGACCTCAAGACTACGCCACCATATTGATCCAATGTCGCCCGCACGTTCGAACGAAGCCCAGTTTGGTGGGCGGTGTCACTCATACTAGCACACCTAGCAATGATCTAAGATAAGATTCGTCGTTAACTTCAAGAGTTATAAGTGAGTACGTTGCTGTTGTTGATGGCAGGACCTCATACACAACCCGTTCCTGGCTGACCGGCTTAATGCCGATCATTTACAAGTATAACTTTGTCACAGGTTGGCTGTCTTTGTCCGACTGTTATTTTAGGTTTAAGACATTATAGGGGGTTGCGATTGATCGCGGTTCCTTCAGGTAACGGGATATGAAGTGGCGCATGTCGTATAGCCTGGGATCTAAGATTAACGGAATGCAAAACAAGTACTAGCACTTTACAAGGTTAGACTAAAATACTTTGTCATTAAAAAGTAAAATCATTTCTGCATTTCTGCCCAAGTACCGGCGCTACCCACATTACCCCACGCTGCGCTTGACAACAATAAAGCTATTTTCGGTGCGTATGTTCGCGCCAAACTGTGCACACAAAATGAAATATTAACGTAAGATAGATCGGTGTGAATCTGGGATACTCATAGATCTCGCTAAACGGGTTGCCGGATCTAGAGTCATCTTAAGCCGTTGCCGCTGGCCTTAGAATAAAAAACGAATACGAGACTAGTAAGGCTCGAAAAAGTTGTCTGCCTTTCTTTTCTCGAAAAGAACCTGACGCCTCATGGCTAAGAGCCTAACGAAGACAGCACCACTGATGACAAATGAATAATTAGTAACGTCTCACTTGGTTTCGGGGGGTTCTTCTTGTCTTGCGCATTCTACCTGGTCGTGGGATAGATTCATCACGAAGTCGCCATCGTTGCTTAGGCTTCGCTACCTCTCCTGCTTCAGCCCGGCCGATTTACTATGTGTGCGCAAATCTTGTAACTGGTACGGTTCGTACCGCAGGCTGTCTGTTCCTATCTTGGATCTGCTGGCTTGTGGCCTTTCCTGGTCCCAACTCGAGCTTGATAACATGGAAAATATGTGAGTCCGTTGTTTACTTCTTGCTACCCCGCGCTGTTCCACGCATCAGGAAGTGGATGACCGTCTCACCGTTATCCTGCACTTGCCGAAAGAGAGACATTGGTAGCGCCTGGAGTAGTTGTGGTTGTTTGCATCTGACAAGTGCGTGAAATGATGAAAGTATATCTGGCTATTGCGTTACAGCAACGAAAATAAGATCTGCTTTCGCTGCTGCTACTACCGTCACGTCGTAGCTGTTGGAAGGTAAGGAACTTGTACCAATGAATGATTCATGTTCGTTAGAGCCTCAACCGTTCTCGGTGGCACCGATTTCGCCGTTGGATCCTATTCTGCTCATGAAGTACCCCTGTCCGTCGGGAGATAAATGACCTTTAAATTAATCGAACTCTTTACTCACCGAACGTTCACAGGCGAAGGCGATCGGTGTAGTGTCGCTGCTACTGGCCGTAGCTGTATGGCAAAGCGGTGGAAAGTCGTATAGAGAACGACCCGCCGCCATCACCGGACGGTCGATCTGATTCTTAACGCTCCCTGATTTTAAACCCTTCTGTCGTCTTTTGAGACGCTTGAAAACACTGACATCTGGTCACGACCAGTGTGACGCGACTATGTGACACTGTAGACGCGCCCAAAGACAAATCGGGCTGAGACAAATTATGTTGTTAGTTAATTGCTCGTTGCGCTGATTTCGATGGTAGCATTTCTACTATGTAGACCAATTTCTAAAATCTATCTATTACAAACATCAGAACATATTAATAAATTAATAACAAAAAGAAAATACCACTTAGCAAATGCCACTTTACTATAAAGTAAACCGCAAATACGTTTTACAATGTCTTTTCGTTCCAGCTCTACCGATTTCTCTAGCCCTGAGCACTGTGCGTTGAACCTTTCTCACTTGATAGTCCAATTTTCCAACCAGTGGAGTACTTAGCGTAGCGCTATGTTATATGCGAGTTAGCACATCCGTCTATCTGTTACTTAGAAGTAGGAAACGCCGTCCGCACTCTATATGCCTACTTACGCTTGCAGGCACGACCACTGACTCAAGATGTCGTTGGACAACATCTGCACGGCGTGTGGGATGGCTATGGAATGGCGGGCGATTCGATGTTGGCAGAGCGGGTGTCCAGTGACTGGTCACTCTGGGCACCGGTGATGTTAGCTAGATGCTTTTTGGGGAATATTGGGATGGGTCGACAGACGCGTACAGTGGGGGGATTCGTATCTCAAGCATGGAGAACAGCAGCACGACTAGAAGCCGGCAGAAAGGCAAGCTCACCTCGAGCGTACTAGACGCGTCAGATACCGATCTTCGTTGCTTAAGAGATTTTGTGGCGGGGGGTGTCTCTTGCTGACGAAAAGTCTTGCCTGGCTGTTACCTTAGTTTGCCTTGCCCTGCTTCAATGTTATGGTCTATCGCTCCCTCAGTTTCTCCATCTATCTCGCTTTTTCGTCTCGTTTCTTTTGGGCTCCTCTTCGTCGTTGTCGTCGTCATCGCCCTCGCCATCGGCCTCTCTCTGCTTCAGGAAATAGGCGGCGCGTTTCGCGTTTTCCTTGGGCGCGCAGTCATGCATGCTTCTACTCCAGACTCCACTGCCTCAGTTCGCTTCCCTCACGTGGCGGAGGCGGCGGCCCCTGCCGTCGAACGCCGCCTCTTCTCTGCCATCACGTTCCCTTTCCCCTTTGCTACTCCGGCGATCCTTCAAAGACGCTTGCCTCTGCTCCGTTCACTGCGCCCACCCAGCCAGCCATGCCTGAAATATCTCAACTTTTTGGGAGGCTTCACAGCCAGCTCACAGTCTGCCTGGCTAGCGGCATCGCTGACGACGAAACCGGTCGCTCCCCGCCCTTCTTGTGGGTGCTTCTCGATGCTCCAGTGGCTCTCGACTGCTCCGATGCTCGGCTGCACCCCGCCGCCACTGCCGCGGCAAGCGTGCCAGTCGCAGCGCCTACGCAGGCAGCAGCAGGAGATCGAGCACTAGTCGCCATAGACACAGACTATTAATGTTCTCTTCTCTTGCCAAGCGGGTGGTAGCGTTCGTCGCCCACTGGCTTTTTCTCGGATGCTCGTCTCTTGTAGCTGCCTTTTCGGTCTCTTCGGCCTCTTACATGGCTGGCCGGCCTCACAAGGAGCCTTGCGAGGGACCGGGGTCTCAACTGGCAACTCTCCTGTTACTTTCGCTTGCGTATGTTCCCGTCTGTAGCCAGGAAGGCCGGACAGGCGGGCGGGCCGGACCGCCCGCCCGCCCGCCCGCGTCACACACTTAGACTCAATTCGTACACCCCCACCTTGGGGGACCAATCCGATCAGAAACGGTGGTGATGGTGGTGGTTCTTGATGAACCGCAATTTGACTTGACTTCAGTTGGCATTGTCATGGCGCTGCTCCATGCTCTGATTACAATACGCCGCGCTCACTGTTGCCGTAACTATTACTTTGATTGCGTCCACGTCGTCGGTTTTTCCCCCTTTTTCTGTTGTTCGTCGTTCCGATCTGCTCTTTTCACCGGACCTCAACTGAGTACTCAATTGGGTATCATCACTGTTATTGAAATACTCGCTTTTCCTCCGACTTCTCTCTGAGTTATTCATTTTGTGATGCTCCTAGCTCTGTCTTATGATATTCGATCGAAAAACAACTTCACTATGTGAAACAGATAATTGACCGAGTGACGGCAAACGATACCAAAACGCTGGGTGGTATTAGTACTGGCCTCAGCACAAGTTGACCAGCTATTCATTGCACGTCTACTTTCATTTTCTATTACAACAACAACGCTGCAGATACGGCGACAACTACAACAAGCTGCGGTCCTATTACCTCCCTCTCAACCTGTCCAGATAAATCAGGTAGTTAATCTGAAGCGAACGGCGGGGATAGCTTGATCAGAGGGCGAGATAACACGGCACCGGGTAAGAAGTAGATAGTAACTATGTAGTTCAGAGAAGGCCAAGATCCCGCTTCTGAATGCAATCAATGAATATGCAATGGGTATTCGCCTGTAAATATGCTTGTATGATGGTACAAAAGCGCACAGGCAAGCCAACACGAACGTCAAGCTTGAGCCAGAGCAGTCTCGAGAGCATTAACTCAGCTCTATATTCGAACCGAATTTCCTTGCCCCACACCCCACAATGCTTTCAAGCTAGTGTGTGTTCTATCGGCCATCAACAAACTGGGATCGCCTGCAGGATCGGCGGCTACTATGTTGTTGTCGTCAATTTTTTATCGTCTCCAGTCTGATCGCCTGCGATTGCACGTGTGTCTATGTGTAAATCCGTGTCTTCGTTATAACTTCTTTGACGCGTTGTCGGCCCCCCTCAGTCAGCTCCTGCTTTGCCCTATTCTTCTTGTCGACTCAGTGGCAATAGCAACCCCCTAATGGCTGTTATTCGTTTTCCGACAAAGTCACGGCTAGGCAAAGTGACCTCTTGACTTCGCTTGTATCATTATCACCGTTCCCCTTCCCGCGGTAGCCTCTGACTCTCAATCGACTATAGAGTGTACCAGCTACCACCGCCAGATGTGAACGAGACTGTGGCCAGCTTACGGAAGCTTTAGGAAAGCTACGATGATTAGTAAGGGATTGCAAGTTAGCGTGGCCGACGAGCATTTGCTAACTTGCTTGCCCCGTCGTCGTCGCTTAGTAGCTATGGCCAGCTCGGTCTTAAGCTGGTCCTTTTACCCTGCTTACAGGCAAATGTATATTAATGATGCGAGTGGTGGCGGTGGATGATGAGTTTCCTGGCTGCTCCCTGGGTTCACATGATGATGGCTGTTAGTGCGGTGAAGGTGAATCTTGTCGCAGTTGGGGGGGATGATGCCGCAGAGGGGCCTGTGGGTCTTGTAGGGCCAGGCCTGAGCGAAGGTGATGATAAACAAATTCAACGCTCGAAGATAGGCATGAGCCTTGGAGCCGTTACCAGTCACCTCCATTGAGCTTCTTCTCCTCCCGCGTCCTTCGCGTGTCGGATGCTGGCTCTGGGATCGCGTAGAATTCTAGCAACGAGTATGGCGCAAGACGATTCACGAAGGCGCTCCACTGCGATGGTGAGGGGCAGACGAGTACAGCCTGCCAGCGGTAGTAGCTGGTCCATAGTTGTTCTCTAACAGTGTCGTGCTCCTTCTATCATTGAGACTCCGCCGACCTCTCTGGCCGCTGGCTTTCAGCCAGTGTACGCCTTAGGTCTCTCCGGGCCTTCTCTCTCCCGTGAAAATTTTTTGGTAAACCCAAGGAATCGACTGCCAGCGTTGGTATCGTCAGAGCGGTCACCGCCTGTGACGATCATCACGATGACGCTCTTGATGGCGGTGATGCTCATCATGCTCATGATGATAGTGGGCTTTGCAGCTTAAGCCTCCTCATCGTATAAGACCCTAGATGATTCTATGGTCCCTTGGAGCGCTAGCAGCACCTCCAATCTGCCTCCGTCGATGGAGTAACGCAATGGCGAAACGCCCCCGCCGCAAAAGAGAGGATGCGATTCGCGCAAGCAGCCCTTACTTCGGACCCCTGAGTTGAATAGTCTTCTTAGATATGCTCTCCACACTCTCTTACTCTCCAGAATCCCGCAGGCAGCTTTTAGCTTCTCGTAGCATCTCGTTCATCTATAATAGTCGAGAAAGTAAGGGGCATCAGTCGTCAGTTGGGTCGACAACCGGAATGGTCCACGAAGTTATGAAAGCGGCATGATGGCTTCTTGCCTAAAGAAGAAAACTGGGGCCGAGCTTTACGTTGCTTTGCTTTGATCCGCTCTGTTACTGTGAAGCCAAGCCCTCGTGGCAAAGGCCTTTAGCGCGAGTGATAGAACAGATAGCGGGCGGCAGGCTCAAAGCAAGCAATCCCCTTAGCAGCACGTCAAACCATGCCGTACTATTGCTGCTGAGTTGGGTATAATGATATGGCGCGTGGGCCACATCCCGTACTAACGTGCCCAAATAATTCTCGAGACTATGTGGCTAGCACTGCTGGCAAAAGTAATATTATGCAAACTGTCGACGTAAAGGTAAAATGCATGCGTGACAAAAAATATATAAGAAGGCGTTCTATGCATTTGTTATGCATAACTCAACGTTGCATAGTGTATAAGAAAACACGTACAGCCACGGATAACGCCATACACAGATATTAGCTAAAAGACTCAGAATCTAGGTTAATTATAAACGATTATTTGTATGAGACCTTACTTTATGTGAGTACGTTTCGTCGTAAAGGACTACTCCGAGGAATGTTTTCTATTTGGTGATCCTCGCTGCTACGACCGCCGCCGATTCCGATCCTTTTCGCCTCCTTAGCTTACTCCAAGTTGTCGTGTAAACCAAGCCAGGATTTCAGGAAGCGGTCGCCCCTGTGTTACCCAATACCAATGGTGTCGCTGTACCCGTCTGACTTGGGTTGTATACAAGATTGTCTTCGTATAGCCAGCTCCGACACAGTCGCGGTGGCTGGCGCAGCGTAGCTGCCTGCTCACCCCCGTACATTCGACTGCAACTACCGCGCTTTCTAGTACTGCTTATGTTGTTCCTGCCGATATGACGCCGATTGTTGCCACCTCTACGAATAAACTCGCACTTACCGCACTAAGTTCGCCCCTCCCTTTCCTTCTAGGAGTACTCTGATTGCAGCTTCAGCTGAGACTACAGGCGACCACTGATTTGATCCGATGCTGTATCCGATCCGACCCGATGTCTGCTGTCTCTGCCACCAGCAGGATCAGGAGCAGAGCAGTGGAATAGCAGGAAACGACGGGCCGATTACCGTCGGACCGATCCGCTCTCACACTCTCCAACCTGATCCGTACCGAAGGGTGATCGGTAGCTTCGGCTAGGACTACTTCACAGGCATTGCACCAGATAGTAACAACGACAAGGCGTAGGCACGACATTAATCGCACGATCAGTGCAGAAGCAGTAGGCAGAAATAGCATTAGCAGGAGTGGCCGGAGAAACAGCAGCAATGCAAGGACCTCCCGTCAGACAGCACTGACGAAGCCTGCAGCGGTACCGGGCAGCTGGCTCGGGTCGTCGACAGCGACAGCAGTAGATAGTGTGTCCTTTATCGTCACCAGTTCCCTTATTAGTTGAACGGTGATTTCTACTACCAGATCACAACGACCAATAGTAGAAGAAGGACGACTACGAAACTTATGAGAAAAGGAGCGTAACGTTCAGTTGTTGGTTGTGGCCGCATGCAACACTGATCACAACACGATGACAATAGGCCACCCACGACTATAGAACGCGAAATAGCATGAGCTTGACTCGCGGATATGAGCGGTGGGTTTGAAGTCCGATGATCCAGAAGAAGACAGTCCGGCCAATGTGCTTCTGATAGGCCTTGTTGTTGCCGTTGTTCTGAGTCGCGTTGCTTGTGTTGTAGTGCGTTCCGATCAAAAGTCAAGAACACCCGATCAGTCAACCCTGAAGAAGAACGCGTAAGCTCCGACTTCAGGTGATCCGACGAGTCGGAGAAGATCCGAAGATGGTTTATCGTAGCTGCCGAGAATCAAAGGTTTCTGAACGGATCTAAGTGGTTCACTTAGTGTTTGCTTTGAACTATAGAGAGAATCTCAGAGCGGCAGTGACTGACGAGGATATGTTAGGCATCTTTGAAGAGTTCGGGCCGGTCCGCTTACAAGGTGCACTCCATGAGTCTCTCCTTCGAAAGACTTAATCAATGAAGTTTGTCGGGGTTAACGTCCAAACTTGTTATTTTTCTCGTACTGGCAACAAGAACATATCGAAACAGCAATGCATTAAAGCATAGGGTATCTCAAAACAACAACGAAGACGCAATCCCCCCCTTCGGAGAAGAGACCATCTGTTTTTGCCTCACTAAACGCAAATGGCAGTACACCAGCTCATATATCGTTCCATTCGCCTGTTGCCTGTTTCAACATGAAAACTAACCAAATCCTAAAGCAAAGCCTGACGCTTTTCACTCAGAACCTCAGAAACTTTTACGTTTAACGCTCTAACTTTTGATCGTGTTTCGTTGAACCGAGTGTGAAGCATTAAAATAGCAATAGTACTATTGACCCAACAATATGTGCCATTGGGTATTTAGCAGAAAAATCGCAAGTGTCAATGGTATCACTAGCTTCTGATATAACCCTTTCTGCAGTTAAAGTCTCCATTTGGACCCCCCGAAGGCACATAAATCAATTTCTGTACCCATGCGGCCACCGATACACATAAGGAATCCATCTTTCTTAGCTTCGTTCAGAACGGAGTTGTATTTAAAAATCGTATAACCATTTCTATTGACCTATACAAATCATAGTACTTTCTGCTTCAGGGCCGTCACGGTTTGACTGAACATTAAATGATCGAGCATTTGTCCAAGGACGCTGATCCAGACGTAACCGGTGAATATGAGTGCGCATGAGCACTGTAGTATCTTCTTTATAGTCAACAGTATATTTTTTCGTTTGCGAGCAATACCTATTGCGACGATAACTATTCTATAGCATATACTTCGCGCAAGAAAAGCCAATACAATAATGCATCATCTGCAGACATTACGGAGGACCTACATATATCGCCCAGCGGCTTAAACTGATACATTGGAAGACCTGTAGTTTGTGCCTTTACTCATTCCTTCTGTTTGGTCGATTAACGCAGACGGCAATATGTCCACTACGTGTAAATAACATTGAACTGGGTACTGTCTCTTATCACAGTATGCCTCTGTGCTCCACAGAAGCGGAAGCAGACTCAAATCAACTAATACTTATATACTGGTAGTCTTTGTATACGGGGTGGAGCAGAAGTCGTTTAGCGTTTCTTAATGTCTTCATCTTTACATCTGCTAAAAGAGCACAAGAACAGAAAAAAAGTGAAAATAACAACCAGAGAATAATAAAACGAAATGAAAATTACTAGATTGTCAAGTAACTTTAACCTCACCAAGTCATCGGGTGTGTATGTATATATAGGAAAACATACTATCGTAACGGCTTGTTGCTCTTCCGTGAAGCAGACCAACAACCCAGCAGCTTTTCTTACGAACAATCCCAGTTAGGGGTGTGCTGGTGTTTACACGTGCGGGATCTTGGTCGTTTCCTGACTCGGCCAGTCAGTTGGCTGAACAGCGTCCGTCACATGAGTTTAAAGTAGCCTGTTGCTGTTATCGAAGCTAGACAGTCGTCGAGGCTTTATTGGAACTTTTAGATAAGCGGCGGCGACGACGACAGAGAGAGCCTGACCAACGAATATTAACGAAAGCAGCAGACGTAAAAACAAGACATATAATGTTATATGGTGGTGTCCTAAAAGAGTGGCACGTTTCCAAAATTCTATAGTGGAAAAAGCTTCAACGAACCCGTATCGTTTATTCATCTATTCGCTGTTACGGACAAGGTCGAAATGTTGGATACCTTCATATTTACTGCTATCACCAGTAAACACGTAGGTGACCGTGTATTTCTTCGATTGACCGACGATATAATGAATATCCAACGGTATAAATTGAAAAAATTGGTGAGGCCCACAAAAACAAGCATTACGTCATGACGTACCTATGCATTAGGCATGGTTATGCCAAATGGCGTTACTTAAACAGCTGTGAGTCGTAAATGCAGACTATTGTCTAGCTATTGTTCTCTTGTAATTGACGATTGATCTGCCTTTTAGTCGACAGAATATCGGTTGTATGTATAGAGACTCTGTGTTAAAACTGCCATAGTTGGAACACGAAGGCAAAATATATTACTTCTATTAACTTGTGCAAGCGTCCAGTCACACAGAAAATTCAACCAATAAGGCAAATTTTGTCCCGTACGAAGCCCCCCATCAGATGAAGCTTTTCGATTATTTATTTATGCTAGTATATATTTCGTTAGGTGAGGGACGCAAGTTGGATATATGTAGGATTTATCTGTCTTCGACTTATCAACCGACAACGCGTCCCTCTTTTAATGAATACGCTTTTCTATTACTATCACGTGGGCAATACGATATCGGTTATGAAATACACTTTTGTTATAGCCTACTTCTGTCCTATTACGAAACATGAGCCCTTATGGAATCTCAAGGTGAGAGAATTCTTCACTGGACGAAAGCTCATCATTCAGACCGTACGGGGGCAGGCAAGGTCTACCTGCCTTCACGATGTGGAACCGTAGCTATATAGATCGAGGATTTCAGTGTCAACCAAAGAAAGCACACAGTTTCAATTGGCGTTTGTGTCAGACAAGATGTTTACCATCGGGTTAGTACATATGTTCCTTAGGGGTATTTGAATGTTTTCTGTGCAGCTCGCAGTATATATATACTCTATCCCCTTTGATTTGGACAGAAGACCCTGTTTGTTATGTTCCCCAATTCGGGATTATCCTTTGTGTTGAGTCGGACCGCATGTTAAGCTGCAGGCAACAGCGGCAGCTGCAAAATCACATAATAACCCCTTCAATAGCAAATACAGCTGTGAACCCGATATATGGTTGTTCATGTGGCGCCTCATACGCAATCTCTAGTTCTAATGGAAAATGACTGTTATTTAGACTTACTTACGCGATTTTCGCTTGATTTAGCACTATTCTTTTTTCTTTCATACAAATTAAAGAACAATACAAGAAGAAAGAAGTTACTAAAAAGAATATACGGAAAGGACCACTAAATAACCAACTAATAGGTCTTGTCTGGTGACGCACCCGTTCGCGTTCGCGTTCGCACTAGAGGCATAATAAAAAGTACCACACATTGTAAATGTAGTCATTTTTATGGAACGGGTTTTTTTTGCCACAGTTGGAAGGTATTTCCACCCCTTTTATTTTCTTAACTGTGGTAGTAACGGTAGTACTCATAGTACTTCATAATATGCTTGGGAAGATGCGTACCATATCCGGGCGACGTCGTCACCTACGCGAGCGATAACTTTGTCAGGTTTTCATTTTCTTATTCTCCAGTGCTTTCTCATTGCTTTCTAGCAGTTGTTGCTGCAGCAGTAGCGGTAGCGGTAGAAGCTGTCTGCAACATTCACAGTGGAGAAGTTCTTAGTCTTCCTCGCAGGATCCCGCACAGCCGGCCATCCGCCCGCTTACTAGCGGCGGCTTAAGGCGTCGCCAGCGAATTGGAAGGACAACGGAAGGGACAAACGCTTCCCTCGTTTCAGTCGTAGTGGCGATGCGCTCTTCTTTGGGGTGTCGTTCTTCTTCCTCGTCCTCCTTCTTCCAGTTCTGTGGTTCTTTCGTGGGAGACTGCACTTGCCAAAACATACTCTACTTCATTTCCCTCCTAGTCCCCATGGCTCGTCCCTCGCTCTATCCTCAAACCCCAACAGCTAGTTGCTTTCCCCGTTACTATGTCCTACATCCTTCTCGTTCTTCTTCTCTGATGTCTTGCCTCTCGAGCGCCTCTCAATTCCCAGCTAGCAGCACTAGCCTTCCGTGTATTCGATCCTGGGCGGCATTGTACTCTCTCCGCTTTCAACTGTGTAGCCGGTACGTATCGTATCTGGCCGTCGGCGTCTTCCCAGATCTGTTTGTTATCAGCTATTCCGTTGGTCGCTTGTGTACTTTGTCCGACTGGCTGAATTCACCTTCATCACAGTCAGCGCTGTGAGGTTACTAGCGTGGGTTGCCATCTAGCAGTACTGGCAGTGGTGTCCTTCAATCTTACGACGATGCCAGTGACGGGCGAACTCGGTGAAAACCCGATTAGCTGGGCCGAAGCATATAGACGACGCAGTTTTAGGGCGCCAACCTGCGTTTCGTCTGTGTATGCATTACTGCCACATCCAGCTTGTATTTCTATTGCTATTGAGATAGCTTCTGTATCGATGCGGCCTGATGCAGCCGCGGAACTGTCCTGCACCACAAAGACTTCAGTGCAAGGCCCGAAGCACGTTGGTGTCAAATAAAGTTTCAGGTATGTTAGACACGGTTATTTCGCGTCGAACCCGGCAATGCTAGGGGGTAAAGGCACACACTCGCAAACCTTATCTTCTAGTTCTTCATCTTTTTCAAGAAGAGTTCAAATGAAACCTAGGCGATAGAGATGTATGGCCGAAGGCTTATCGATACATCATTGCGGCGGTCGCGTAAACTCTATATAACAGCTGTGTTCATACGAATGCAAAGAGCAACGCCGTTGCATCGAATTGTTTCCAAAAATGCGACAGTTTCTAAAGGAATTAAGGGATGAAGTAGGGGGTTGCGACAGTGGGGCCTGCTATAAGACGATACTATTTGAAAAAGCATGTATCAGAATGTAATGTGGCACATATATATATATAGTACGCAAAGCTGCGTACTATATAGACATCATAGAATATGAGAGCTGCTTTAGGTAAAAGCGAGCAGTATGACATAATCGGAGTGGCTTTGTTAAACGAAAAAAAGTAATTTAAAATTGGGGGAAATTGAAGAGCCACTTCTAAAGTCATTTCCTCGGACCGTGTGAAAGTCTCTAAGCTTATCATTTCGTAGGAGGGTTAACTACCCGAGCATCAACGTTGGAGATACGCAACGACGTCAGCGTTTGGTTATTGTTATCTATATAAAGAAAAAAAGCGGATTAATGGAAAAAAGTAATTTATATATTTGCCGCTTTTGTAAAAGTTATATAAGGGGCATGAAGGAATAAATTCGAGAATCGTAGAAATTAAACCCTCGATTACGCTACTCTACAGCAAGACATAATGTTCTTATAGAGATAAACATATATTTGGGTAGTAGATATTACAGCACGATGATTCGTTCCCGTTGGCGATTGTAGTGAGTTGATATTGCCATCGATCCTTTTATGATCAACAATGCTTTAGGAGACTTCGGAAAAAATTTGTCAGCGTCGCTGGAGCGTGCGGTGGATCCGATGTATCGGAAGTCTATTGTACGTTTAATCCAAGCCTTGCCAACTAATTTTACGTGGTACTGGTGCTGTCCTTCAAGCAGCGGAGAGCGCTATCCGGATACGCAGTATCCACACATTCAATATTGACATCGGTGTAGCTTAATCGAACAGTACTGGCCTAAGTTTTAGGTGGTCGATCAGGTTCCATGGGGCACTGCATCTGCTGATCGTAAAACATAATATGATTATTGTTTATTTCGAAGTGAGACCGTTATGGCATTTGTAATTGACTATTCGACATTGTTGCCATAAAGTGTATGTTCCACAATCGTTCAGCCTTCATCAGATTTGTCAACTAAAATACGGCGACAGTAGGTTAAATACTAGTTTAAGACGGTTGTGGTGCACGCGTGTGTGGGCTTAGCTCATACAAAATGGCTCGACGCCGTCGTTGGCCATAGTTTCAGCAATATTACCACTTACGGCTATTCCTAACAGATACAGCGGATCCGCCACTATCTGACTAGCATAGGCGTGCTTAATAGTACGTCCAATAACTGAATACGATAAGGGCAGATGCTAAACGTGCACGGACGCTCTAGTAGAAGTTCACAGACTATAATGGAACAGGAATGAGGTTAAGGCTATGTCTTTCACGTTTTTACAGACCGTGGCAAATGGTTATTAAAAATTCAAAACCGTGTTGTAACTAGTAATAGATTCTAGGTGAGGCTGAGGCCTCGTGCGTCTTAAAATCTTGGAGCGGCGTCATGGCAATGGAAACGAATTTCGGATTGCTGGAGCTGTTGTTCTCTTAGTTACCAATTTTTGTTTTGTTTCTTAGAGGAAGATATCACGGTTTTCAGACTCTTTTATCTAGCGCTACAGACACTACAAACGCTACATGTAAGGCGAAGGGTTAGAATCACCGAGTTTAGAGTTTTTACGTTATTCAAGTGGGCTTATTATGTCATTGACATTTAGTTTGGCTGTCCTATGACCTATTGGTACTCAAATATTGGTTAAGGTGACGTTGTGTCTGACAGTGAAGTGGACAATCGTTTGGACGCGTAAAACGGATCGCCGAAACTACAAAACGCTACCATACTTACTATCTGCCATAAGTCCAAAACCGTAACAGATGTCCATATACATTCGTCTTCAGACAAGCTAAGAAAATTGGCTTATGCAAGTTTCTTATTGTCACCTTCGTCTCGAATCTTCAAAACGACTTTTTTCTATTAAAATGGTACTCTACGCTGTGCTACGCGTGTCTGCTCTGCCGCTAGATTTTTTAACGCCCGTGAAGCTGGCAAAACTTCGCAGTCCAAATGCAGAGTTTCAACATCAGCAGCTGCAACTACCGTCGTCGTTTTGCCCCACGGCGTCCACGACTCCACAGTATCGCTCCTCCATATATGCGCATATGCCGCATAAGTAGACGGTCGGAATGAGCATAAGACCAACTCTGATTATGGTAACGCTTGGGGCGCAACTGGTGCAAAGTCTTCTTGAGTAGAGCAGTATCAGCCGCGGCGACAATGCTAGATGCAGGCGTAGTTATTGGAGTGAAAAAGAAGCAGTTGTTATCTGATGCTTCTTACGGATGTTTTTCTCGTCCTGCTTTTCGTACTCTTCTTCCGGTCCCTTTTTGATCTGAGCTAGCTGATAGTGAGCGTGGTTTAGTGCGTGCTAAGCTTTGGTATAACGTTCTATTTCGGTCTAGCCTGTATACGCTTAACGTTGTGTGAATTGCTGGACGATAGTGCCGCTGACATTAGTATTTCTTTGCCCGCCACAGCATCAGTTGATCCCGTGCGCCCAGTAGTGGCAGAGGCCAGTGTGGTCGGTTTAGCCATCAGTGGCTGGCCGTTTTCCATTTCCTCCAGCTGCAGCTGTGGGCGCTGTACAAGCCGAGACAGCATCGTATTTTAGTTCCCTTTTTCTTTATTTCGGTGCGGCACTCGTATCACGTGAAGATACGCGCGTGTAGCTAAGCGCACTCGTCACTTCCAATTTTTCTTTTCCTAGCCATCCTCGTTTTCGCTGAACTTCTCATTTTCCGTTTCTATTTCTCGATCTTCTCTTTTCTGCCAGCTTTCCAATTGTGCCTTAATTTTTCTGCTAGGACCATGCACAACTTCCAATCCTCAACATACAATCACAGAACCGCAACAACGGTAGGATCCCATCCTGCTCAAACCCCATTTTGTTTCCCCCAACCAAACCATTCGCTTCAAGCGCAGGTCTCGTCGAACATCCCTCGGTCAGGTGGAGGCGACTGCTGCTGGTCACTCTCAATAATGGTTAGTTCGCCAAACCAGTCGCTTGTTTTTCGTGTCCGCTCTGGCAACAGCGGTCCGTCTCGATCTTCGTCGTTTGAGCAACTGCTAGCGAATATACGGGGACCAAACGATGGAGCGGCTTTCCAATGTCCGGGCCAAACGTTGACTGCGGACCCGTTCTCTTCTCGGTTTTCCCGCTGTTCATGCTACTGCGGCTTTCTCGAGTCAGGTTTTGTTGGTACTCGTGCTAGCATAACTGGTGTCCTGCAAGGAATACTAGCAGGCACAGTTCTTCGCTCGCTTCTTCACGTCTCAACGCAGTGGCCCCTTGGCCCACCGTTCCCTTTCCCATCTAGGAACCGAGTGTAGCCAAATGTGGGCAGCCCATTCAAGCCGCTTAGTCTTCTCAATAGTCTCGTTTTCGCAGGGACCGCTGAGCCTCGTGGCAGAAGCAACGGTTTCCGCTGCTGCAACCGCGGCGGCTGTTACCGTTTTGTGGCTCTCTCTTTTGCCTTTATCGTCGTCCCTCCGCCAACGTTTCTTCCTTCTCTTCTCATTCTGCCTCTCTTCGCCGTTTGTTCGTTCGTTCTGGAGGCATCCGTAGTAGCAGCGGCGCTGGCGGCGCCAGCGCAGGCATCGTCGTCTACAGTACCAACACCAGCCACAGAAGCAGTCGCCTCTGACAACGCGGGGCGTTCGTTTGGTGTTCTTTTACACCCCTCCCCCCTCTAACGCAGCCCAGGTTTTCTCCCGTTTTCCGCCCTCTGTCATCCCTCGGCCACCCCGTTCATTCGCTACCCTACGCTGCGCTATTTCCTCCAGCAAGCGAGCGACCGCCAATGGTGACCGACAAGCAATGTGCCTCTCAGTTTGTGTCTCTGCGGCGACTTGTGTATGGCCGCATGTGTACGTGTGTTGGCCGCCGGCCTCGTTGTAGGGCCACCCCCGTCGGCGGCCGTGAGGTTCAACGTTCAGTGCGTTCACCGGTGACGAAGGCAATGGTGGCAATAGCCTCACCGTGTGTGGCTATCTGCATTGCTGGCACAGCCAATACAGCTGGGAAGAAGCTGCTGGCTGGTCGTCGTGGAAAAGGGGCGGGTGGTGCAGGCAGCAGGCATAGGAGCTGTCGGGATTCTATAGGGTGCTTCGGACCGGACCGAACTGTCTGCTGGGAGCAGGCGAGGAAGGAGCCTTCTTAAGTTTCTTTCAATCATATTTCCACCATCGTTCGCTCTTTTCCTGTTTCCTGTACCCTCTTCATGCCCTGCTCCCGGCGACTCTCCCCCCAGCTGCCCGCCCGCCATTCCCCTTTCCCTCTCGCGCCCGTCGGACACTGCCTGGTTGGTTCGTTCGTTCGTTCGCCGGGAGCCGGAGGCAGGCATACGCTCAGTGCATTACAGCACAGCAGCCCAAGCCTTCGCTGCGTTCGTCTAGGTCTGCCAGACTAGCGGCCCGTACGGCTCCACGAGTCTTTTCTGTGCTCCTTGGTTGGTTCCCCGCCCATTCCCGTTCTTCGTTCGTTCGGTCGGTTTTTCGATTCCCCGGTTATAGCGGCGACAGCGGCGGGGGCTGCCCCTGTTGTCCGCTTTCCGTTCACTTTGCCCTTCTCGCAGAGGGAACAGGCAGGAAAAAGGCGCCTGTTCTTCCGTTCACCAGTTCTTCTATTCCTTCGGTGGGAGCTTGCGTTGCCCCATCTCGTCGTGTCCTGTCCGTTTTGGCCCGGACTTCCCCTTCCTTCGTCTCCGGTCGCTACGGGTCGGCCTCGCTGCCGCTTCTTCTATCGTTTTGGGCGAACGACTGACGGCAACTGAAGAACCAACCGACAGCTCCCATTCGGAGCGCCGCACAGGAGTGCTCCTGTTACCCCAGCGTCCTGCCTCCCGCAGACACAACTCCCGTTTGCTCTCAATTCCGGCTCTGCACGGGCCAACACATTGCAGCCAACACCGCTAGACCCTGTTATACCCTGAAACTCCTTTTTAGTTGGCTGTATGCCCCGTAGGCAAGCACGATGCTTCCACACACTTCTGCTGGTATTCGCTGTTTTTCGCTAGCATGGATTGCCGGACGCCACGGCGGGACCGTCCGTAGAAACAGGCACGCAGACGCATACATCGAGGCACGTAAATACGGACCCAAGCACGGAGATATGAAAAAAAACGGATCTGAAAGAAGAGCACAGTGCCTTTTCATATGGAGTCAAATGCAGAAGTACACACAAGAAGTGGCGCATGGATGCTACTCACAAAGGTGTCCACTGTGGTACTGCTGCCGTTGTTGATATGCACGATGAAAAAGTAGGGTAAAATAGGGCACAACAAGCGAAGATACGATGCGCATTTGAGCAAATATATGCTTAGCAGAGTAAGAAAGAAACAGTGCGGTATAACAGGCCGGAAAACAGGGTGGACAGCGTAATAAACTGTTGTAGGTCAGCAGATATCCTTGAGAAATAAGGACCGCAAGCCTGGAAAATATGGGTAGCCAAAATCTTCGTCTTAAAGCTCACTATGGTCTAAAAATGCGAGAAAACACGAACTCTGAACAGGTATCTAGAATAGATATCAACGGGAACAAGAAACACGGGACTTGTTCCCAATTAGGTAATGAAAACATGGCGAGAACAACAGTAGCAATAAAGATGATGAAAATGTAGTACAAGTAGTCACCCACAGAGTGGATGAACAGCCTGTTACGGCGGCCAATTACCACTACCAGTTGTTTTCCTATCCGAAGACGTAGCAAATCTATAATGATATTTTGCTAATCTTGTCACCAGTGTTACTGCACAACGGTATGTAATGTTCGTTCACTCATCAGTCTCGACTTGTCTCAACACGTACGACCAGCCACAATCACAAACATATACACTACAAGTTCCCTTCGTCTGCGATGTGCAATGCATTATATCTCGTAGACGAGGGTCGACTTTAGCTTCATATATAGAGTGTATGCGGTGCATGCCGTAACATGCGACAATACGAATTGTACAGTCAAATCAGAGTCGAAGCCAGCATTGCGTG
Organism: Varroa jacobsoni; assembly: GCF_002532875.2. Taxonomy (NCBI): domain Eukaryota; kingdom Metazoa; phylum Arthropoda; class Arachnida; order Mesostigmata; family Varroidae; genus Varroa; species Varroa jacobsoni. Next base: position 107,858 of record NW_019214354.1, on the reverse strand, counting down.
CTTCTGGTCCATCGAAGAAATCTCTAATGGCACGTTGATAGTGGCCGTTTCCGATTTGTGCTAATGGAGTGGGCGATAGGGTCGTAGAGAAAGTTTATATGACGAACGAATCGTCTACCGTCCGGGCACGTTGACACACCATTGAGGTCGGAACAGAGCTCAGCCGAAGTGACCCCACAGAAAATGCTGTAGGTGTGGGTGGATAGCAAGCCTTGTCCCAATCTATTGGAAGAAAATATTGCGAAGCAGAGATGGAAACGCTCGGTCCTTCATTGAGGAAAGGAAAGAAGGCTAGAAGGGCTCCATTGTGGAGTACTGCCTGCTGTTAAAATTAGACGAGTCTTTCTTACCCGATGATGATGGGGGACCTTCGGTCATCCTTTTCAAGGATTCAATAATTTTGAAAAATTGTTTTTTGGGGGTAAACCTTATACTGTGGCGGATACAGTTAGCAGAGTAACGATCGTGCGCTTACATGCAGACACATAGAACGTCGAAGGAATTGCTGCATTTCAACGGATCGGTACCTAATACTACTCTCTTATGGTTCTTCGTGTTCCTTCTGCGACTCACCTGTATCAAACGTTTACCGTGTATAATCAGCCCCTAGCTGAGGTCTCCGTCTATGAGACGATAATGGGAAGCCACTCCAGAGTAGGAGAACCGAATCAACAAAATAGCGATTCCTTGTCCTGCTCCCTCGTGGATACAGCGACACCCATATTTACCTCGAGACCGGACGGTAAATTTTGCATTCGGTAGTTGTGCTACCCGTACCCCGCTCCCCCCCTGATCAGCGATCGGAGCACAATGGGACCCCGGGTTCGCTGAGACAGGCGTAGACCGCGGTCAGCCACTGTAACCTTGTGAACAGAAGGTAGAAGCCTACAGACTTGCCACATCCAACGTACTTGCTTAGAAATGAATAACCATCCTCCAGTTGTTAGAGGGTGGTAAGGAAAGAGATACAATTGCCATACGGCGACCAGAGTTATACTGCCTAACCATTATGTGGTCGAGTGAATTGATCGTCTGATGGCCATCTGACTGCCCAATGAATTGTCGCTCGCCGGTTGTAGGCCAAGCAGCTGAGTCGCTTGGCGCCTATCACATATAGCAGGACGTATCCATGTTACCTTGTTAGCTTACTTGTTCTCTGAGCGCTCAAGGAGGGGGCGTGATTAAATCGACACACACATATATGGTTAGATTCCGTCGCACAATGGAAATGCCCGTAACAACAAAAGATCTTACAAGCATCGAGCGAACCGGATCATTTCTAATATCAGTTGTTAGTTCGGGTTATCAGTAACGGCCTTGTTATTATTGCTTGATATAACATTTTAACGAACACTATGAATCAACATTAAAGCAGTCGATATGAAAAATTTAGAGGAATTTTTTTAGAGGAGTTTTTTAAAAATCCACACAATATTTTAACGTTGTCACATTGTTATCGAACGAAACTACATTCAAATATAAAAACAATAATTTTTCTTAAAGATTTGTGACATTGAGTGAGTACGCAAGAAGCGTCACTAACTTTAGCACTATAATCGACCCTTAAATCCATATCTCTGCGTACGTAATAAAGACCGCCGATTTCGAATTGAGAAGTATCGCATATTCAACAGGTGGTAGAGCTTTGATGACAACACAAAGGTCGCTTGTAGTTCATCGTCGGAACATATCGATTCATTTGTCATTGGCAAAAATCGTTACCTAATGTCCGTGCTCAAGTAGTTTATCTCGCGTCAGGCTAATTATTAGCAATAATTATATGACTTTTCATTAATTTGTCCATTTTAGGAGGTTCGGCACAAAGTGCGCGGGGTGTTCTCAGGGCATATCACCAACAGACCTCGTTCGACGCGCTCGTTCGAAAGTTTTTCATCTCAAGTGTTTTACTTGTCTCGTTTGCCGGAAACAGCTTTCTACAGGTGAAGAACTCTATGTCCTCGACGAAAATCGCTTTATATGTAAAGAGGACTACCTCAGTCAACGACAGCAAGGTATGTAACTTGTTTTCATTATACATCGAGTATTACAAACCTAAACAATCAGCTCTTTGTGCATAACTGCAACTTACTTTATGTGACTAGCCTATATACTGAATATAATGTGAAATCATTCTTGTAAACCATCAACAAATCCGCCTCGATATTAGCGAAGATTCAAAAATTAGGTTTTGCTTACAGCGCCATCTTAGATCAACCATACCTTTACGTTTCAAGTGTTACGTCCACGGTGGACATTCTATCGGACGGCTGGCTCCCAGCACAAAAAGAACTCTGTCTATGCCCGGATTCGAACCAGGGCCACAGCCGTACCTACATGCGTCTAGACGAATTTGATTTACCACTTTTCAAACGCACCTTTAGATTAAAATGCGCTTATTGCCCTTCGCGCTAACATAAAGGAACATGCGTTTGAACATCTCAGAGATATTGCAATGTATGTAATAATCTATAATTTGTATAATTCATTACTCGTAAAAAAGGTTTACAGGAACCTGCGACTCCTGCCAGCGGTCGTGTTTGGAGGCAGCGTTTTACTTGTCGCGTTATGTCATTCTTGACGCCTCCATACACGTATACAATCAAAGACACACAGAGAATTATATATACGTTACATATTTATCTGTGTATAAGTAAAAGTTCTCCCATCCGAGTACTTGTTCTTCACGTGCTTCTTTTCGGTGTCCGCTCACCGATCGATCTGAGTCCGTCAGTCAGACAGGAACTGGCCCGGGTAACAGCAGACCCCCTTTTCTTATTCTTCACCCACGTTACACCGCAAGTTCCACAACTCCCGACCGTTCTCGGGTTCTGTAACCGTCTTGACTGATGCTATTACTGCTTTTGCTGCTGATTTTTCTCCCGATGTCTTCGTCGGCCACGAATAGTTCTACACAAACACAGGACATCCTGAAGCGAGTTAACTCCATTGATGATCCGCCTCGACTTTGACGGATGAGCCCGTCCGAGCAAGCGACGACCACGCTTTCAAAGTCGATCCTGTTGCGTCCGAACTATTCATCGATGATGTACGGTGTAGTCTGTATGCATTTGTTCATTTTTTGTTGGTCTCCCTATCCATCCATCCATCGCTTGGTGGGATAATGCGTAAAATTTTTCGTTTTCATTTGCTGTCACTGCTGCTTTTCTCTCCACATGTCTCGTCGCGTTACGCGAATCGTAACGCGACGTTTCGTCGCTAGATGTATTCCCTCGCGCCATATTTCGCATTATCGTCGACTCTCGTTGCTTCTGCCATAGCCCAGTTGTTTTCTCTTGAATGCGCGTTAGGCTGTGAAGTCGTCTTGGGATGGCGTTGATTCCGTAGAGGAGACGACAGTATCAGCGGCAATTCTTCCGTATCGTATAGATGCGTTGCGTCGCCTTGGATAATGCGACGCAGACACGAGCAGGACACGATGATGACGATAGACGATGATGAGTAGGGAAAAAAGAAATGAAAAGCGAAAGACACCAAACGAATTTCGAATGTCGGACCACGAAACCAACTCAGCGAACGACAAAGACAAGCAAATGCAGGCCAAGTCAGCCCAATCTAAGTCAGCCCCGTAGAACTAGCCAGATCGACGGTTTGTCATCTGCCTGTTTGTCGTATCCGGCAGCCATTCCTTCTCCCTGAACAATTTCTTCCGCGGTCCATTCGCAGGATAGACTATTGTCACCGGTGATGAAAACAGCAGTAGAAGCTGTTAACCTCCAGACGAGATAGACGAGCCGAGGGCGACAAGCAAACTCCTAGCAAGACGCTAGATAGCGCAATGACAACGGCAGCACCGAAAGCTGTGGTTCTAGGGCTGCTTGCAGGGGCATTTTGGTGATGGAGGGCTGGTGTGAGCAGCTGACTGATGAATAACTAATGTTTTTTCGTTGTTGTTGGTGGCACTCTTTTTGTTACGGTCGTAGTATCGTCATCTTAGTTTACCACGTAATGTTTCTTGAGAGGCAACATATCGACTCAGCAGAGAGAAATGCACGCATGGAGAGTAAGTGTGGCGTGCCTTGAGTTGTCATTATTGGTACCATTGATGTGAAGGATGAGTGGGGTATTTGTGCTGTGAGATGCGTTGTTTCTGTATATAAGAAGACGCAGACGCTTTTTGGTTGAAATGCTAGCGGCGACGCTGTTGGGAATTAGTGCAAAAGTTGTCAGAGGTCGTCACCGAAGCGAGTGGCTTTATGGAGGGTCTTTTGAGAGTCATGATGGTGAGGTTTAGGTCAAAGTAGAGCTGAACTATTCATAGGGAAAATAGGATTCGACGTTTGTTAGCCGAAGCGTTGACTCGTAATTGATAATTAGAATTTCAAACAAAAGTTAGCATGTTATAGATGTCGCGGTTTTAAATTTTAGACTTCGTCAGCCTTCCTCGGCTACACCTGTATCGCATATTTTTTCTTAACCTGTGGCTAATTATAGGCGTTTACTTTTTATATACCGAACCGTCCCAAACCCGAACCGTGAGGAAAAAGCACGAGGGTATACCAGAGAGGGGCCCACGGCATAAGTGCGTCTACCTTAGTCTCCCGCCGAAGGGCAAGCTTACATTGCCGAGCGTCAACCTTATATGCCATCTTTTTCCATTGGTTCTAGGCCATCCGATCCCCAAGTCTTGCTAGACTTGTCTAAGTTTTTCTTCAACAGATCTGGTAGAAGCGTGGCATCAATGTCCCATAATAGCCTTTGATATCGGAATCAGCGATAGCCTTATGGTTACTCAGAAAATGCGTAGATGCGCGTTGGCCACGCTGGTCCACGTCAATAGCGCTATTTCCCGCGCAATTGAAACTATCCAAGCGATTATCATAATTTGGCGGGCGTTCCCAATCAAATCTCAATTCCTTTTCTTCTGATTGAATTTAGTGACGGGTACAATGCAGTTTAACGTCGTTATTCAGACATTTTTAAACATCGTAATTATTATAACAATAGAGGTATATAAAAGGTAAAAAGATACAACTATTTCAAGTTAAGGCAACGTCATGGGCAATATTTAAGTTACGGTTTAACAAACCCAGCCGTTAGGGCATCATCGGATCGAAGCAGATATTGAACGAAGTTGTTAGTTCAAACCGGGTTTTGAACGAATGTCGACTAATTGACAAACCCCTAACAGACGAAGACACTACGTACGGACGGTAGTCTTATTAATGAAGCAGACATTTTACCCTGTCATTCGCTACCGATATATACCTTTGCGAAGGATCCTAATCTTAGGCATGATGCTATAACAGGTTGAACATGTTTACAATTGAATGAACATTACAGGAAAAAACAGGCTTTTAGACGAAGATGTTTTTTTAATCTTTATCCAATGTAATGTTGCTCCTTACTCGATTGGTGCCCATATGTCACGTTTGTCGAAGAAGAGTGATATCGTTCGTACGTAAATTTTTTACTACAAAAACAGATTTCCGATCATTTGATATTGAGTGCTTCAATGAGTGAGACATCAGCGACGAACTCAGATAGAATACTAGCATAAAGAAGCCGTTCAAGTTGATATAAGAGGAATATTAATCGTATTGATCTATTCGATGAAAACAAGGCTTGACTTTGTCCTGTTATCTGTACGGCGCTCCTTTTCGTTAAACCGTTCGCGCGGGTTATTTAGCTCGTACAATGTGTTTATTACATCGTGTTTTGAAACAGACAGTAATCAGTATAAGTAATAGTTGACTGTCTACACACTCGCTAACAAGCATAACACGTAGCTAAATTATTGATTGACAGATTGACATTGTCAAAATAGATACCGTTATCAATGTACTTAGATCGTTGTCAAGCTAGCGAAATTCACCCAAATGCTAGTCCCCGTTTTTCACTGGCGAAACCCTTCACGAGAGGCAATAGTCGAAACAAGGATCTTGTAGTTTCTGCGTTGCATCAACCCGTTCCCTATACATTTCAGTAATAGCTATGTTGCGAAATGGCTCGTTCCTGTTATTGTGACGGCAGACAACAACGACAGGGTAGGGCGAACCGACGGATGAAGCCAATACCGCCCAGTTCTGGATAAACGGGCTATTGGTCGTTCTCGAACACATCGCAATAACTTTGACAGCCGCTTGTTTCACTTGTCGTTCATCTACCTCAACTAGTACTAATAAGTCGTAATGTGGCTGTTGCATATTTTACACCTAAGTGAGCCCAAAAAGTATCCGATAGCAAAAAACAGTGGCGCTGTAGGGGGCGAAGAGGGAGAGAAGACCGGGCGACCCCAGCGCCGCCGGAAACTGCGACATTTGTAGCAGCAAGTCCGTAGTCGGAACAACTGCGTCTTCATATAGTTAGCCACTGTTATTACTGTTGTTGTTGTTGTTGTTGTCAATGTTGTTACCACTGCGGTGCCCTCGAAACCCCCGAGGCAATAGTTCCCTTACTCTTGTGGGCAGTAACTTGCCCCATTCCTAGCCGTTGTCGTCGGCGCTGCAGCCAGGTAAGACACTTACGATAGTACAGTTCATCAGGTACCCTCAGCGTTCGCGCATCCAGTAACAGCACGCGTGGAGTTAGCGTATTTATATTACACATGTGTAAGCGGTGACACAGAGATCCGCGGTTAACGACAGAAGGCCCATTTCCCGGGTTGGCTTTTACCGTTGCTGCTCCTTCTGCACGCACTGTCGCAACCAGCTGTCCTCTTGTTGCCTGAATAGCGGGCTTATATATATGACTGTGTAGTCATCAATAGTTGGTTGTTAGTGGAGTTGCAGTGGTGAGGGGTGCTTATGGGGGCTTAAAAATGGTACTCAGCCAAGGACATTGTCCCCCCCCCCTTCCTCTCCCTTCCTGTTCCGCGGGTTGGGGGACCAATGTAGATTATGGGGAACGTACAATATACTGTGTTCTATGCACGATAATGCAGGTGGCATGAGTAGCGTACGGCAATACGGGACTGAGGCGAATCGTTTTTTCGGAATTGAACGCAAGCAACATAAACGACCTCGATGACATGACGAAAATACGGAAGCAAGCGAGATGAGCCGTCGACGACAATTAATAAGGAAACGATTCATACTGATAAATAGCGGCGATATCTATAACAGTAGGTTTTGTAAAGTACGCGGATTGTGCTGCCTGTAACATACCGTTGTCCAATAGTAATCGGATAAAAAGGTCGTTATCAAGATAGTGGTACCGAACAAAAAGGCACAGTTGTCTCGATTCAGCCAATTGAACAGTAACCAAATGATAAAGCGATCAAAAGACAGAGAGCATATATCAGTAGCGCACATACTTTTTTGTACTTTAGAGAAAAGAAAAAAAAGCAATAACATAACGTAGCATTACGGCTATATGAGTAGGATAAAACACGCTTCTGTGTTGCTATATAGGTGAGGTGTGCAACGAAATTCGTTTGGGCGGCAAAGCTTAAAAATAGTGATGATTATGGGCTAGAGAAGACAAGCTCTTTTTTTTACTGGTTTTATGTAGTTCGAGTTTAGGATTATAATCGTTTCTTCTTGTTTTGGATTCGTATGTTCAGTGTAGACGCGTTTTTCTTTCGTTGCTGAATCACCTGGACCATGTGTATAGTACGAAGAGGATGCATCAACCAGCTTTGCAAATAGTACTGGTCCGTCTTAATGTATTCTCTTACCTAATCAGGTCAATCATTAGACAGTGCCTAGCTTAGATAAAAACGTATTTTTTTTTCCAACTTAGTTTGAGTGAGGTGTGGTGTGGTCCCGTCTATTGACGAAGCCCATTTTTTGTCCCAGATTGTAGCTACAATGTATTGTTATTATTTCACTATTGCTCTCAGGAAAGTAAAGGTCCTAATGCAAGTCGGAACGGCTGGAGATGCTAGGTCGTTATTTAGGTCATTATGAAACAATTATTTTGATTGATTTCAGCTGTCTTTCTGTCCCGATTCCCTCGGATCCACTCACAGGCGACGATATCAAACTGGTGTTTCGCATACAAAAGTGATGCTAGTGTTGCTTTATGTCTGAGTTTATCAATACGCTTCTACTCCAACAACCTAGAAGGTCAGAGTAGCCTTTGACGTATGACAGTTATGATTCGTTCCTTGTAATGGTACGACTTTAAAGGCACCATTCTACTCTCGTTGACCTAACAAGGACGTTATCTACAGTCAGTCTCTAAACGATCTGCTAATGTGCATCCGTCCGCCATATTGCTTATGGAAAAAAGATTTGGCACCTGCCTACTAGGTACAATAGATTAAAGGTGACTATGAACATTTTGTCAAAAATTATCACGGAAATAAAATGTTCTTCTTCCCATAGTACATACACAGAATTACGTTAATAAAGCATTTCCGTTTGCTCCATTACGTTCGCTATGTTTTCTACTACCGATGAGTTTTCACAGCTCCTAATCTCTCGACCCTCAGGATAATCAGCATTTCTTCTAAATGCTACTACGTCGGGCAACACGCTCCTGTCAGCACAAAACACGGTACGTTCAAGATCGATTTCGAACTCGGATCAGCGCGCGTTCCTTCCGTTTAATAGGCAATATTTTTTCTGCTACCAATACAACTACCATGTCTATCGCTGAATAATGGCATATGCCCCCTATCAGTGCAGAATTCCTGCCGCAATAAAATAAAAGCGTGCACGACACTCGATTTTTTCCTATAAGGGAGGGCATACATAAGGTGCTGAAAAAGCGACCCGTTTTTCTGTTAGCCACTTGCAATTAATGCCACATGAACATGCGTCCGTCTGCTTTGATGCGATTGCAGCGGCAACAAATCAACCTGCTTCTTGCTTTTTCCATATATATATATGTATATGCTCTAGAGACGTGCGATACGTTATTTCCTGCCTACTTTTCGTTGATGGCGGGTGGTCTTTGCAGCTAAAGTCATCATACGATTAACTTTAGCGGATATACCGGGAGAGACAAAGAGAAACAGGGATGTTGGCTCTGTCGCGATTTCAGACTCTGAGTGAACAACTGAAGATCGATTTGGTTGTTGACGTTGATGCCACTAGAGGGCTGCTCAATGTCCGGCTAAGCAAGTAGACGATATCCGTTGTTAGCTTACTCCCCGCCTTCAGTGGTTCAAAGCCAATTGGCACCGCATTAATCCCGAAAAAAATTCTGGGGTTCCGTTCTGGGGGGGCTCGTTTGTCGACTTACTCGCCGCCACGTGCTTGCTAAGGGCTGTTATCGGAAAGCTGCTAGCAAGCCGTCGCTTAACTCTGCTTTGATAGGCATAGACGTTTTACCGCCATTGACTTCTGCATACGGCAACACAATATGGTAGCACCAGTTAAAGTAACAACGAATCATTTTTTGGCCAATGGTTCTCTTCTGTGCGAAGGGATCGTTGGTTTCCTTTTTTTTTTTCGTCTTCTTCTACTCTGCTGCTGCCTTGCCGACTGCATATGTTGCACGATGATATTCTTTAATCTGATGTCCATTGTCATTGTTCTAGCGTAGATGTTGTCGTGATGCGCGGGTGGATGTTATTTCGCCCACGTAAACGGCTCTCCGACAGACTATCGATTGACGTTCGCGCGCCAACGGCACTTGCTGGCGTTTATAGGCAATACTAACTGTCTTCTTTGGCGTCGTTGCTATCGGCTTCGGGAACGTCCTGTGCGGGTTGTTGACAGCCTGACCAGCGGGGTGCTGCTTGCCGCGGTGTTGAAGCTAAATGCGAAGTAGAGGACTTCGACGTACAAAGTTAGCCGAGTTGGGTATAGCCAGTTACTCAGCCAAACCGTCGGCGAACGGGCATAGTGTTCGTACGAAAGGTATATGAACACCGTACGTCCTATAGGTGGATGTATTGCTGCCGTTCTGTATTTCTTTCTTTTCGTCTTACCATTCATGTTTGTGTGTCTGCCAAACGCAAGCAACAATACTTGTAAAAGAAACTATGAAACTTTAACACTCAAAATCAGAGACACTCTGTGAGTAGTAGAAACAGCCAAGGGAGTCCTATTGATGGGAACAACTATAGGCCAATCAATCGAACAATAACTGTATTATAGATTAAATCAACAAATGTAAGCGCACCGATACTTGAACACTCTTTTAAATTCGTATTTATCTGTTAAGGCAATAGCGCAACTGGATCAGGTCCAGCGTCCATTGACAAGCGAATGATAGTTAATTCCGGATATTCGAATTTATCTCGCAGTGAGGAACATAAGAAGCACCCAGCATTTATATATATATATATATATATATATATATATATATATGAATAACGTGAGTAAAAACCGAAGTGATAGATCATATTTAATTAGTTTTACCTATCCAGCAGAGATTCAAACTGGTGTTCTAGGTTGATCTACCGGGTAGATAGGTAAGTATGTAAACAGGGATCGTGGAACAGCAAAAAAAATACCCCAACAACAGCGAACAACCTATTCTTGTTGTTGCTAGTGTTGTTATCATCGCCCTAGTCGACCGGTTGGCGAATTGGCAGGTCGATTCTCTGTGCCCTAGCCTCCCCTAGGCTTGCACTGTCAAATGGAGGGGGTTCTAAGGATCGACCAATGGAGAAATGGGAGTGGTGGTATGTGTTATGTACTCCAAAGGGAGGGAGGGAGGGATGCACCCGGGTTGAATGGCCGAGAAGCAGCATCTTCGAAGGGCGGGAAAATCGAGCGCCGGTTGGATCAGGCCAGCAAGAGTCTGTAGCTTCTCCCTTACCCGTCGCTAGCAAATAGCGGATTCATGGTGACGGTGTCTTGCAGGGGTTTGCTAAGCAGGAAAAGGCGGCCGCCCTCTGACGGTTTCCCAGCTACCTCTCTCTCGCCCGTTCAGACGCGCTGCGTCTCATTCACTACGGACTGAACAGAGGCGGTCGTTCTTTTCGGTGTTTCTGGGGTCCTTTCATACTGCCGCTACCGCTGCTGCTGTTGCTGATGGAGAAGCGACTTCTTCTTCAGCGTCTCATCTGCTAGCGCTGTTTTCGTCGCTCCGTTTCCTGGTCTCCCTCTTCTCATTCTACTGCTTCTGCTGCTGACGCTGTCTCGTCTCCTTTGGAGGAAAGGCGAGGAAAAGTAGAAGACCAAGTCGAAGGAAAAGAAGAGGCAGCGGCAAGGGAGCCGAGATGGAGCTTTGCGAGTCGGAGGTGGAGAGGGGCTCTGAAGCGTTTTATTATTCCTGATTCTCTTTCTCGCCGTCTTTCTTGCGTTACTCGCCCATTCTTACGACTCTCTTTCTTCTCATATGGGGAATTGGGAAAGGAGTCCTCTAGTCTCCTAGACCTCAAGGCTCACAACCAGCCGTAGTTCCCTGGGGACCTGCTAGCAACTACTACTGCTGCCACTCAGGCTCGAAGATCGCCTTCGGAGAGACTTCGCCATGGAGGTAGAAAACGGGGGATTGAGAGAGTCGACAGGGTCATTGGGGATGATGCTCTAAGGAGGAAAACTGCTGAAGGAAAGAAAGGAGATGGAGAGATAGAGAATGAGAAAGAAAGCAAAAAAAAGGAAGCCAACAGACGACTGCTAGACGAAACTTGTGAATCGCACAAATTCACAACAGAAAGGACAGAAGCCAGTTTGTAATTCTCTGATCCAGACGGACGGACGGACGGACGGACACATGCAGACACCGGCCGACGCACACGCAGGCAGAGTCATTTGAAGCACTCAGAGATCCTGGATCTTTCGGCTACCGTGCGGCCTGTCACACTGTGTCCATATTAGATGGTCCTAATCATCGCCACAGATGAGGATGACCACGAAACCGCTCTATATATAGGCTGAGTAGGACGTAGCGAGACAACCACTGACGAGTTCTGACAGAGATTGTTCTACCGGACTGAGCAAAAGCAAAAAGGGAAAACCAACAAGCAAGTAAATTTACAATACAGGCCAAGAAAGGATGTAATTTGTTTACAAAAAGCAAATCATAATGTTTTGGTGCTTTAGGTATCATATATGCCCTGATAAATTGGTATTTAAGGTCTGGGGGCAAATAAATAACACTGACTTCATCATCTTTAATGCGATGTCAAGGCTATAAAACGGATAGACTTATTGAGGCGATACGCTGGAAGAAAGTTTTCTGCGAAAGCCAGAATTCATGTAGACTGACGTCTGGCGCTGCATGACCCATATGTACATTGGTCAATAGAAGTTCGATTAACGTAGCAAAGATATTGAGGGGTTCTGCTGAACCGCTGTTAACCTTATTGTTTTTATAGCCATTTCATTGATGATAGTATTGAAACGAGACTGGGCGAAAGCTCTGAACATAACGTCATGTCCAGTGTAGACTGCAGCGGTACGATTTAGCTTACGTAACGGCAATTTGCGACACTGTTGGCGAGCTGAGAAGACGAGGTTGCAATAGCAGTTGAATAATATGAATAGAGCTGATCTAGACTTGAGGTAATAAATTGTGGTAAGCGTCTTTAGCTGCTTTGAAATCGATTTTTCTTCTATAATTTTTCGCTTTGTGAAGCGTGCGGTGCGGGAGTCCGGCGAATTCCGACGCGGTCACCAGGTCCCACAACGAGTACAAATCATCTTCACCGGGATTTGTCCTGCGCAGTTAAGTAAGGATTAAAAATTGTTTCTGGTTGTCGTGGGTGTCGTCGTAGGCGAACTGTAGGGAATAACAACCGTCTGTACTGCTATGTACCACTATCGGTGATTAGTCGCTGTTTTGGCGGGAACGCGGCGCCGCATGTGGTTGTTGAAGGCACGTACCGGATTACTGGACAAAGCCGAATATAAATATAGCGAGAATGAGAAATATTGACAGAAGTGCTCACGCTAAACTAAAAAAAAAAGCCTTCCTTCCTCACTCACTTTTTTCTGCACAACTGCCCCACTGATGTATCGTGTGAATTATTATCTGCCACCACTCAAGTGCTTATATAGATATTCTGCTTGACTGCAGCTCCTTGGCGATTCCATTAATTCCCAAGGACCGTATACTGTAACTTTTGTTACGATGACTACTGATGCCTCTGCAATGTTGTCGTTCTACCTATGTACACCAGGCGTTCACTCTGTGGCGGCCTCGCTCGCCGTTAGCAGAATCTACGACCCACAATGGCCGTAAGAAGTTGTCGTCAATGGCCTTTCACTTGGCCTACGAAGTTTAGGCTGCGATAGTTGCGAGAATCGCTCTGATCAAACAGGCTGCTGTGAGGCCAGAGGAGTCTGTTCAGCACTTTGCCTGTTTGGGGGGTCTCCCCTCAAATTCCCTGCTGTAACTTCGCCGACAACGGTTGCACTCGTCCCGGTCACCCGTTTGCCAGTTTCTCGTTTTCTCAGATTCGCGTGCCTCGCTTTCATCAGTCGTCTCCCTTAGCCAACAGCAGCAGCCGCCTCATCGATTTGGCCGCGCTATAGCTCGGACATTTAACACCTGATACAATCTTATCTTATCTGGCCGAACGGAGTCGGGTCGACTTTGGGACTGCTACCACAGCAGTGGGGAGCTGACTCTGTGACGAATCTCGCCTGTGTGGTGGTCGGTAGCCAAGCAGGCCGAGGTTAAGCGTGCTACGCGCTATATATGAACAGGGAAGCAGACCGACGGGGTTTTTCTCGTCATAGAGAAAAACTCTGAAAGAGATAGAAAGCTAGATCTTTGGGTGGAGAGCAGCTATTGGAAGCTTGGGTCTCGGCTGGTCGTCAAGACTAGTCGCCGCTCCGATAGCGCTGCGTGGTGCAAGCAGACAAGAATAACAGTTCAGCAAGAGAGATCGTCGACGATGGCAAGATGGAAGTTCGTAGGGAATTACTCGGCCTCTCTCACTGGTACTGCTCTGAACTTCGTGGAAGGGGTTGCAGTTTCATTCCAGTCGTGTTTCAAACAACACGCAATACGCAGTTGTCGAACTTGCCAACTAAGCGAGCTAATAAATAGCTGAGAGTTCCAAAAAAAGACGGCCAACGGTAAATACGACGGCGCTGACGTACTACGGTGTTATGCCTAGCATATTTACAATTCTAAGGGCTCGCAATCCAGACGCTACACGCGTTGGCGGAAACTCCATATGTACATAGATACTACAACGATTAAGCTAACATCGAACGCACCTTTCTGTACGCTGAAAGGATAGAGGAATCACAATGATGACCCGGTGTATGTTTTGTTGGTAGGAGTTCGAGGAACCAGCACATTATCGTGGTAGAAGGGGCGTTGCCTAACGTTATCCTTGATGATAGGTCATCACGCAACCGTTTCAAAAAAACGATCTATTAGAGATGCAATGCGACATTCGATTCTTCATTGTCGCATTTGGTGTTTGCCGATGTTGTTCTTATCATTAGTGCCATAACTGCGGCCATACATATTGCGTAATACTGTTCTTCTTGAAATTTGCTCTGACTAATGATTTCTAGAAGCTTAGCGCTAGTGACTGCCACTAACAAAGTGAGCAAATTGATGTAAATAGAGAGCACAAAATTAACCTTTTTCCAGTGCCTATTTTTTTTTCTTTACTTAAGGCATCGAAGCATTTTCTTTCTTTTCCCATTTACTCATTCTATATCAATGTAGTTTTGGGTAGATCACAGAGTTAACCTGTGCGATGTTTCGTTTTTGGCTTTGTAAAGATGGCGAATCGCACGCAAGCGTGAACGCGTATTCGGAAGGGCCTCGGTGCATGTTACGGCGCGCGAGTTATACCCAAAGAACAAACCGTCACGGTGTTTCTACTCAAACCAAAAAAAGCAATACTTGACAACCCATACCTTTCTCTTCTACGACCTGTGACCTTCAGGCGAATTCTGTGTACGAGAAGTCCTGACATGATGACCTAGCCTCTGTAGAATCGTGGGTATACCCGCCCACTGTTTTAATTGTTAGTGCTGGCAGAGTTGAGGAAACCAGGAGGCCGAACAGCGCTAACGTTTAATGCGCTATTCACATCGGTGTCGTGGAACAGATGCGAGAAAAAGCATGCTACGAGTAATGAACGGCGATGGGGATTCGGTAGGCAACAGCAGCGGTAAAACGGCTGTCGTTTATAAGCGAAAGGCTGGCCATCCTAAGGAAGATATTTTGATACTTAAAATAACACTGAGAACGAGTCGAGTTAAGTCGATTCAAATCAGATCGACTTGCCCGAGCAACAGAAGGGCCTGAGGGAGGCGGGGCAGGCACGGCATCACTTCAGTGTTTTTCGATCTGCTCGATGCCTAAATGGTTGAATGCCTGAAGTACCTCCGAACTATATCCGAATTCCTGATCAGACTCGATGACTATGTCGGAATGAAATACGTGGCCATCGCCGCGAACGTTATTCCTGCCTGCCGCGTTGATCCGTTGTATACATAAAGACAACCGTCTCTAGCCCAAATCGCCTGACGGCATAACCTTCGACCTTTACTATACTATAACATGACAATGAACTGGCCAAATTCAGTATGGCCTGCTGGGCCTCATGAGCTCAACGGAGCACCGCCCTAAGCCCTGCAATCCGTATACTCGCTCTAGACCTAGTCGTTTTCTCCTGAGCAGGGCTCCATTGCTTAATGTTAATCATGAATCAGCACCAATTAAAACATATTGATATATGTTAATGTTTCTTCAATGATTTATCATGGTTGCATGGCAGAGATACCTCTAAGTAAGAAACAATAAAAGGGTATTACCCAGATCGAAGGGTGAATGTATATATGTGTGTGTCGCAAAAACGAACTTCTACGCCAAGGTCTTAGCGACCCTTGGGGCATAGACATGGTTCTAGCTAATATAGCAGCTTTGTTTCTATCTGCTTTGGCTGCGCTCTTTAAAGGCTTTTTGGTATTGCAGTTCTCGAACCAGCGACGATAATCAAACAAATTCGAAACACACACTTTTAGCTTGGCGCGCTGGTTTTTCGAGGTGTTCTTTTTCAATATTTGCTTAGCGGCTTGTTTGTCTTTAGCGCGCCGCAAGTGTTGCCTGTCGCTGCCGTCTTTGCCTGCTTCTGCCGCTGCTGTAATAAGGAGCACCCAAGCACAGAAGTGCCATGGACGTGGCAGTTCGTTTGCCATTGAGACCACACAGACGAGAGCTTTGAAGTCAAATCCCGAAGGGGTCTTCGGGTAGTGGTAAGGAGCACAAGAGAAACAGCACAAGCTAGAAGCCAAAGCACGGCTGAGCGCTGTTTTCGACATGGAGAGCTTTTCGACTGATTCTTACAATATCACGACGAGTCGACGATCAGAAGCTTCGCCGAAATCGGCTGTACTTGTACGTAGCAGCAGTGAACGGTTTCCGCCAGCGACATAGTGGTACTGTGTGGTATCGCATGTGGTACATAGTGGTAACAGCATCTAGAACAACCACCGTTAGGAGTCGTATTCCCGTGGCATTGTCTCTTTGGGAGAGAGGTAACGAAGGGACATCGAAGTTTGTGTACGATGACTTTGGACTGGAGGGTAAAAGGGTCCGAATCTGACTGTAACAACTTCGAGTAGCGTCTCATCGTAATCTGGCATAACAGCGCCAATTTCAAGCCTCATTTTCCGGCACCAGCGGCGATGATGAGCTGTGGACGGCACGGACTTCTTTTTGGAAATGAACCGCTTTCTTTGTAACTACCTGATCTCCTTCGTCCGCATCAGTTTCCTTATATAGCTTTATCTAGCTATATCGAGCTCTTGGCGACCGGATCGCCAATCCCTTAGGGTCGGCTGCTAGCTATTTAGCGGTTGGCACTTCTGGAGAACTGCGAGTGCTCGCGCCGTATATACGTCCATGTACGGACGTATAGGTGTAGTCGAATCCATTTGTATAGAGGAGATGGCGGTGGGGACGAATGCTGACGTAGATTTTACGCGTTTTTTCATGTGTAACACCGCGTTCGGCCCAACAAAACATGGAGCTTGACATTTGATGATCGATGTTGCGTATTCATCACTTTAGTCGGCTTTGTTTTCGGTTGAGTATAGATCGTTCAGCAAGAACGATCATGAATTGTTAGAACAATTCAGGCACATCTAGCTATCGCTTTAACTCTATTTTACCAAGACTGATTCTAGTTTCAACTTCTAGCTTCAACATGATTGTAGTTATCTGATCCAGCTGACAACGGCTTAAGTTATAGGTTCGACATTGAATGTGAATCCGTAGTCAGTCGTTTACTGTTGTCGATTTGTTAAACGTTCAATTTATGACAGAAATGTTCGAGTTGCGGTGGACCACTTTTTGCACCAACAATTTTGCCCTGATTCATTCTGCGCCCATGCGCTACTGCCTATGGTCCTGGCATGAGGTAGTTGACAGCGTACGACGGTTGGTATTGACATTGTCCTATCTGCCCCAACCATCGGAAACTCATCGCTTAGTGCACGTGTCAACAATGAAAGAGGATGACACCCAGAGACGGGGCCGCGCGGCGACCCAGCAGCGCTATAACCCGCCTGCTTGCCACATCGAGCACATTGCTCACATAGTTACATTGTCACGCGTGTCATCATTTACCCTAGATTAGGAAGAAAACACATCTCGCATTTGCTCCACCGGTGACTTTTGCCTTTGGTCAATTGGCTAACATGAAGACGTTTTCTTCATGACGACGGTTTTGCCGGGGCAAATGGCATCTGAAGTTTTGTTTATGTCGACCATAATATTAATAACGAAAAAACGCAACGACTAAAATGCCACAATAAATGCCATTTAAGATTGCATATTGAGTCAGCCTTAAATGGCTCCTCGCATATATGTCTCTATAATTGGAACGACCTGTCATTTTTTACCCCTTACATTTGGTTTGACAAAGTTGTATTATGGACAGTTGTTACTGTTTTGCCAACGCTTATATGGTCTGTCAACAGCGTGTTGGTATAGCCCACAGCTCGATTGATAGTAGGGCCTAAAGTGTAAAGTGAGGATTACTATGGGAAAACGGTCGTAATACTGCTGCTAGTGGCGGAAGACGTCTGATAGGCGTAAAGAGCGACGACTCCATAAGATTAGGATACAAAATGAGCCACTGAGAGTAGTTGGTTGATACTATTCGTACTGGTTCTGTACCAGCTGCTTCTTCTGCTCTAATCAATTCAGCTTGTCAACAAAGATCATTTTAAGTGAAGGGGTGCTTGGGCTGGTGGAAAGTTCGTGGAGCTGCGGTTAGTCATATGATAAGCTCAATATTCCGTTCACGTTTCGTTGACTTGTTCTTTCATGCCTTCGCTTGCGTGAAGCCCGCCGGTTGTCGGCCTCGTCGTCATCGGCATCTGCATCGTTCGCCCCCGACGCTACGACAACATTGCCGTTCCCCGGCCACGATAGCCACGATACGCTCGCTGTTGTTGGCCGTTTCAGTTGTTCCACTGCTCACCAGAGATTGCCCGCTAGAGTTGAATCCGTCGTTCCTGACCCGTTCTCCGTTTTCGCTAGTAGTCCGATCGTCTGTCGTCGAAGGAAAGGAGTTAGCTTTTTTCTTTCGTTTTATTTCGTTCTCCATCTCGTTTTTCGACCGCGTTTCCGGCCTAGCAGCATAGTCGCTGCCATCGCCGCTTTTTACCCAATAGCAGTGGCAGCGGTAGTAGCAATAGCAGACGCACCAGCAGCAAGAGAGCGCTTTTGGCAAGCTTTCCAATTTCCCCACAAGATTCGTATCCCCCTTTTTCTTCTTTT
Organism: Varroa jacobsoni; assembly: GCF_002532875.2. Classification (NCBI taxonomy): domain Eukaryota; kingdom Metazoa; phylum Arthropoda; class Arachnida; order Mesostigmata; family Varroidae; genus Varroa; species Varroa jacobsoni. Next base: position 89,291 of record NW_019214354.1, on the reverse strand, counting down.
CGAGTACCCTCCAATTCCTCGACTGCCTTGAGCCCGCTCGAACCCATTCGTAGCTTCGTTGCGAAAGCCACCGCTATACGATCCTGCTAGTCATGGTTCTCCGTTCCATTTGCCCCACCTCTCCCTCGGAAGGACCCCTTCCCGCAGAGTCCTAGCAGTGGTGGCTACAGCAGATCCCCGGCGTTCCATCCCTTTCCGTGCCTGCTGCTCCCTTCGACTCCGGACTTGTCGCCGTAGCAAGTCGAGTGCGCTTTCCTTTCGCATCGCTCCGGTAGCGAACGAGCTAAGCGAAATAGAAGAAGCGGCTGGGCGACAGTGGCCGCGGTGACTGCCGAGGCACGGACCGCAGTCAGGCCTTATGTGAGTTTGTGAAGCACGAAGAAGTGGTTCACTGGCGCTTATCACTCGACCATTTCCTCACCAGCCCAGCGGCAGCAGTAGCACTGGCACGGGCAGAAACGCCAGAGTCCGAAGCAGCTCGAACCGATACAGCAGCCGTCTGGTGACGAAGCTGTCGAGCTGTTGGACTCTTGGGCAAACGTCGCGGACTTGAGGCCGCCTCATAGCCATCCTGTGGATCATTGGATATGCCAGTAGTACACGGTAGTGATCGTGACGATGAAATGCTGTGAGGGCTGCAGAACTAGTGGCGCTACTGCGGCTTCTGCTAGTGCAGATTTCTCTCCAGCAGCAGCACAACTAGTCGCAGTAGTCGTCGGTCGAACGGGTTGAGAAGATCTTTTCCGCCATCGTCGCCGACGATTGAAGGCTACCAAGTCTGCGAGCAAAGAAGCAGGAAGGCGGGCAAGCCTTTGAGACAAGACCAGCCCGCCACAAACTCAGGCCGTAGCCCCGCGACTCTGCAGAACAGCCAACTGGGTCTAACACACGCTCAGCAGAACAGGCATCCCTTGACTTGAGAGCCTCCCAGCGCCGACCAAAGGATTGTTCGAGGATTTAGAAGTTTCGCCGCTTGAGCTCTATCTTTTGCCGCTGCCGCGACAGCCGTGGAAGCAGCTTAGCTTCACGGATCCGCGGCTTTCGCTCTCTCGTCTTTCTCGCGTTCAGTTCTGCCTTAGCTGCAGCTATGGCCGGTAATAGCACATTCCGAATGCTCTGCTTGCTGACGCCGGGCTGAAGTCGAAATGTTCAAAGGAGGTTACCACTTGAGTACTTCTGTAGCCTCTGGTTGTAGAATGCGGATAAGCGGCTACGCCGATCGTAGCACTGCTTCCGGACGTTACGCGGCTCTACTCGACAAGTGTGCCCTTGCTAATTTCTTGGTCGTACCAATCGGCTCACGCATTGAGAAACTCTTAGCCTTCGGACCTATCTGTAGAATGGTTTGCAGTGGCTCGCATATCCGCCCCCGTATGTACTAGTTGTCGCAACTGCTGGCGTTGTCATCGAATCTCTTTTTTGGTTTCGACATCTTTTCTTTTTCGAAGGACAGGGGACGAATCGCTTCCTCCGTACAGAGACTTCTTCGTCTCGCCGAGCCACTAAGACAACCTCATGTTCGATTCCGAAAAATGAGGCTCGTGCAACTGCCAGCCGCGACTTTCACGGGAAAGAAGGCGCTTAACACTGTCTAGTAGCTTTTGGTAGTCTTGTGTTACCGGACCTATGCTAGTAGTACTTTTGCACGCACTTAGATCGCCTGCCCGCTTGCTCCGCACCTATCGACCCGGTTCACTCCGGGCTGCACAGCACTGCAACCTATGCACATGTTGTTCGTTCGCTGGTCCTGCGTGAATGCGAATCTTGCTGCGTGTGAATGAGTTCCTCCAGGCGTAGACCGCGTGGCTCGTGGAGATAAAGGCGAGCGCTCAGCTGAATGGCATAACGAAAGCGACAGGCCAAAACGCGAGTTGCGGGTGCTTCTGATGGGGGAAGCCGACCCAGTGAGGCAGTGCCACGAGCCAGCTAACACAGTCACCAGCTCCAGCTAGCGAGGTGCGTGGGGCCCTTGTCTGTACCTACGGCTGCTTGTGCCCCTGGTTCCATCTTTGCCCTCTAGTTGCTCTTTCTTTACCTTCCTTTTTCCTTAACGTAGGCAAAAGAATCGTTGCGTCGTTGCTATTCATTTTTTTTTTCATCTCGTAGTCACTGCCTGCTTACGGGATTTCGGCTTTTCGCGTAGGTAGATTGATCCTGGTGGCTTGCCAAGCAGAACTGGAGCCCAACTCCGTCTCATCGCTGTTCAGTGTGTTATCCGCCGGCAGCACGACACCTCCCCTCGAATTTTCTGCTAATCCCTCGCCACCTGGAGCCTTTCCACGAGCTATACAGGAACAGATACTCCTAAAACAGCAAACCTGCGATCCTGCTGGTCTCGTCTGTCCAAGTCGTCCTCTATCATCATAATATCATCTTCTGAGTCCTTTTTTCTTTTACATGCGAAGAAACTGTTCCTTTCAGCAGCGTTTGCTGTTATGTAGCTGCATTTATACAGAAGTGACTCCGACTCGTCTGTGACATACAATACTCATATTTGTTTTGATTCTCATTAGTATCTGCTTTCCTGCGATAACAAGCCGTACATTAAAGCCGCATAGTAGAGTAGTAATCCTTATACTAATCGCTGGATAGATAAAACTACTCAACGATTAATGTATGGATCATATACTTAACTCAATTGTATATATTTCCGTTGCGAGTTGAAGCGCTCTGCAAGCAACTAGTACACCGCATGACTCAATCCGGCATATTTACTTGTATGATGATAAAAATGCTGGCACGGGTCTAGGTACACAAAGGTTGCAATGACGCAAAACTGATATCGATATGTAGGTTTCTGCTTTTTTGTCATCAAGAAGTAGCAGATATGAGCTACTCATATCTGAGAGGCAACGCCTCTATCCAATGTTCAAGCAGTTCAATTGAGCAGTCCTCTTTTTTTTTCTCTACTTGCAATGTCGAGGAACGGCCTGCTTTATTGTTGCTTATTTTGTAAAACCCACATGTACTCGCGCATGCTTGTATGAGTGAGGTCTGAGCGACATTGAAACTAGGGAAACAAACTGGCTACAAAAAGCTAAAATAAATAAGGCCGATCCATAGTATAAAATGTGGTTCTGAGTTAGATGATGTGGTGGCATGTGTCTATAGATGTAACCTCTTTCTTTAGTAGAGGTTTGCGCGATATGCTTTTCATGCGTCCTGTAGGCCGCGCCACAGGCACTCAGTCGCTGTACTTCCATTTGCAATCCACGATTTGCACGAACCCCCGCTCATTCAACCCTGTACGATACGAAACGAAGAGGAACCGCGCACGGAAACCTTTCAGTGTTGTAGTGGTCGCAGTCGCTGGGACGCCACACGCTGAGCATCGGCTGCCCGTCTGCCGGATGTCGAAGTCCCTGCCAACGGCATCACTGCTTCCGGCGATCCGCCGAACTCTAGTGGAGCCGAGTTTCATTGACGCGACCAACAAGTCCTGCTGAGTTCGTCCCTCCCTTTTTTTTGTCTTAGGCCCCCTCAAGCGCTGCTGTCATTGGCAGACTTGCTCTCGTTCGTGTTGTTCACTAGCGCCACGGCGGCAGCTGCGATGTCACCGTGGCGAGCGGTAGCGGCCGGTGGCTGACTGGCAGTACTTCCACTGCCAGATCAGCATAAAGCTTAGATTCAGAGCCTTTCTACTGTGTAGTCTCTCACAGTCTTTCTCTGTCGTTACGCAAGCGCTTGAGCCCTAAACCTAGGCTCGAAAGAGGAGTCTGTTGGCTAGGCATCGCCAGTTGGTTGTTTTGCAGTAGCAGCAGCGCTGGTCGTGGTGAAATCCGACCTCCTTGGAGTTGTACCGCAGCTCTAGCAGAGAGCTTAACTTGTTCGTTCATTTTTGTCGTACTGTTTCAGGATTGTTGCGTTTGTTCCGGTATTGTTGGAGGGCTCTTTCCCCAGCTGTGGCAACCGCTGCCGCTATTGTTGTAACTGCTTTTCTCTGGCGCGCGCTTTGTCGCCCTGTCTCATTCGCAGTTGATCCCTGGGGAACTTCTTATTATCACGTGGGTGGGACATATGATATGAAGGTTAACAGAGGAACAGTGTTGCGACTACTGCCCGACATAACAGGTCTCACCACGTGTTAGATTTCGCGCTCTGTTCTAGTAACCACGTTGCTTCTATCCAACGTGAGGATAATCCCATAGCATTGCCGCTGCTACGACCGCTAAGTACATACCATACAAAAGCTATATCATACATTTACCTCTACAATACACGCAGACAACCTTACGAATGTGTCCATTCTCGCTACCGCAAACAAGCAAAATTATTATATGTAAAGTCTCCGCTCCCCATACACGCACACCTAAGTCACTCGCGGGATTAGAACGGTAAGTTCTGCGACCTCTCCTACAACTCGCCGTCAAAACACTGAAGCACGGGAGCAAGATGAAAGATCGTCAGTTGGTCGGTCTTCTTTTCACAGGAGGAATTTCAACGTCTAGGACCCAAACTGCTGCGCAGTCCAACCCAAGTGTTTAGAAGTGTCCCCACGACACCCTACTGCCAAAGCTCGGAAACCAGCTGAACACTAATGTGTCCAGCGTCCTTCTGTGTAGCTCGCGCGTGTATTTGTCCTCTTGCCCGGTGCCTGATGTCTGCTATCACAGTGAGTGGCTGTGAATGTATCCCAATCTAGCACTATTACCACAATGGCACGCACGAAATTCTCTCTATCTATATATTTGTTGGCTGTGAGATCCTTAAGAATAAGGACCCTGTCGCCGCATTCTCCTTCCCGCCCGCGCAGGCATCTCACACATTCAAAGACGTGTCCTGTCTCGAAAGCCCGTGCACTCGCGAAGGCTTCAACAATCCAAACGATCTCGGATTCCTGCTCCGTTCGCTACGAGTGTAGTCTATCCCTTGCGCTCTATCTCACATCGAATAGGAGTGATAGCGGCAAACACTGGTCGCCAGTAGGAAGTTGTCGCCTTTTCGCGTCTCTTGGCCCATCCTTTTGCTTTACTGATGGACAATCGTAGTATTATAGCTGACGCGTACCCTGTCCTCAGAATCCTCACCCTTCACACTCCTTTGTCAACTGTCGACATCCATTCATGTTCAGTTTTCATTCAAATGTGAGCTTCTAAAATGATGTTTCAACATCTTCGAATGAGGTTAGCTTTTCTTCTTAAAAGGGACACTAGTTCGTCCGAATTGCTACAGACGACGTTTGTCGTACCAACTTCAGCAGCGCGACTGACCGCGGTCTATTGCTAAGGTACAGCTTGTTCTATTTGTCGGTAGTACCGGCCGCTAAACCAGTAGGAGAGCGCCCCGCAACGACTCAGGTGTCCCAGCGGCCTTCGAGATTGTTGTTCGTTTAGTGAAACCGGCTAGCCTTCACAGCCACGAGCCGGACCTGCGCCTACTACGATTCATGAGCCTGTCGTATTTAAATATTTATTGTTGTCAGGGCCAATGTTGGATTCAACGTTTACATACGCACATCCTGTTGTATTTTACGGGCCGCATTATTCGTGTCGATTGATTGGGGCATCGTACTTCACTCGTACGTACGCTACGGTTCGCTTGAACAAGACATATATAGTAAACAGACAAGTACATTTATGTGGTAATAGAGGCTGGAGTCGTTTAGATGCAATTGTCTTTCTGTTCTCGTTGACTTTTGTTTTTCGAATTGTTTTTGTTGCTCTTCTTCTGTCTTCGTGATGTAATATTCTTATCATGATGGTGTTTTTGCGCTTGCTGTCATGACTATTTGGTTATTATTTAGTATTACTGGAACGTACGACTCGTGCCTATTGGCTTCGTCTTCGTTGTTATCTTCGACCAGCTTCTCATTGGCCGTCCACTACACTTCATTCTGCTTCATACGGGGGAGTAACGTCGTAGCTGTTCGCGTAACATGACTGTCTAAACAACTCACACGATCGGCTTCATCCCCCCTTTCTCCTCCTCTCTCTTTCTCTCTATAAATATATATACGACGAATATTCGCTGTTGATTTACACAACCTCGAAGATGCATCTTCTCGAGCGTTTCACTACCCTGTCGCTTGTTCTTTATGGGCTCGCGCGTATGGACCTGACACAAGATCTAGTCTGTTTTGCTGGGCGCTGCCCACTGGTCCAACATCGGCCACAGCCGCATCGTTGACGCTGATGGCGTCAGACGAAAATAGCCGGAGCAGCGGTAACAACCAACCAGTTCTCCGAAAACAAGAAAAAGCCTTCGGGAAATGAAGTACGCAGATAGTAAATGCAACATTCGTATACATAACATCGTACTCCCACTATAGCAATCTATTAATGCTACTATTATTGTTATTTTGAATTGAGGTAATAATACCAAATAATAACAGTAATAACAATACTGTTAGTGCAAAAATAACTAATTGCGAATGCTGACGGAAACAGTATATACCAGCCTATTTCTATCTATACATATACACAAAACAGTTCAACTCTCCGATCGTCTACCGAAATCCTTGCCCAAGCGATTAATGCTCCCACCATGGCGGTAACACATGTCGTCTGTAATATGATTACCCATTTTTCGCGGGTTTAAAATTTGCCTATTCAGATATGTTGCATCTGGTGCTATCTGCTTGTACTATTGTTTCATCGCCGTGTGCTGTTGTTAGCCGCATCAGCCGCCCTCCCGCTGCTAGGATAGCGACGTCGACTCAGTGCCACCCTCACCTTAGCACTTCACTCGGCACTTGTGATGCTGTCACTAGCAACTCGTTGTTTTTTTTTTCTCGTTCGCTTTTTCATCGTGAGCATTCGTACGGGATCCTCTCCTCAATGAAGGCACCGACCGCCGCTGCACAAAAGATTTTCTACGGGGCAGACCGGCACAAGTTCCTTGTCAATGCTCCATCGCCTTCAATCGTGTGCTCTCTTATTCTTTTTGTCTATCTTGCTTTTTCATCGATGTCTCCGCGACGACGTGCGACCGGATAGATTGGTCGTCAGGACGTCATCAAATGAATAGCCCAAAGTGCATGTAGCTGTATAGAAATTCGCGAACCGAAAGTCAGGCTAGAACAGCCGCAGCACAAGTCACTTGTCTTTCGTAGCAACGACAAGCAGCGATCAAGTCACCCTCACCAACTGACCCCTGACCTTGTCTGGTCGCTGTTATTATTCGGGCTTCATACATGTGAGTTTTTCTTTCCGTTGTGTGTTCTTGTCCCAGGCTCACTGTCGTACTATACGCTATCGTCGTGTACAAGCGCAGCAATGCAACCCCCGCAGGGATCGACGGCGATGTCAGCTATTCTACGAGGAACAACATACCACATGAGTATGATGGCGCGTGTCATCCTGTCTTGCCCTGCTGCTGTTCCGTTAAGTCGCCGTACCTGTGTGAGTCAGCCCACGTAGCATTCTTTTCATTTACGGCTGAGCGGAAGCAGCGTGACATACAGCATGGAATCGTAAAAATATTGGCCTTAGTGGAGGTACTGGTAGTAACAGTATGCCACTGATGCTCGAAGACCCTCGGGCAGATCTTCTTCAGCCTGGCGGGCACAGTGTTTTGCCCTGATCGCACTCGTCGGAACTACCTGCTATAACGCTTCCTGCTGCTTCGGCTCTTCTGGTTGTACACGGAGGCAGCGTAGTAAGTCGTGCTCATCTGACCAACTCAACCTGGCACTGAAGGGTTGCCAAGTCGGCCATAGGCACCAGTAGCAGTCGACGCACGCCAGAGCCTGATTATACACAATCGATCTTTTTCGCTGGTCCTGCACCTCGAACAACTTCAGCGGTGCTGTGTAGAGACTCTGGTTTCATCCGTATTGCCCCTAGCTGCTTTTCAGAGTTAGTACGACGCATTCAGCGATCTACTATAAAAAGAGATAGTCGAAAAGGTGGACAAGCGTCCATCAGCTTAGCAGCTCGGGATTGAATAGCCCAGGAACGCAAAACGGCACCAGGTCTCTAAAGCGGGTGATAAGGGGGGGATCTAGAGCAGGGACTTGAAATTGGGGTTACTGCCGTGCTTGGTCTAGTGAACCGCTTGCTGGCCACTACTGAACGATTAGAATACCCTACGATTCGTTAGGACAAGCAAGGGTCCCGAGTCCGATGCGTGTTCATGAGACTAAATTAACACAATGGATGGTTGTCCAATACATTCCTTTGACCATTTGCCCTCGAACAGATGTACAGATAAACTAGTCCTATATACGATAGTGAATCTTCAAGGTATCTACCTGCTAGAGGATCAAAAGTCTCATTGGCTTTGCTAACGGCCTGGTTGAACTGTTAGACCTACCCTACGCTAATGATTGCCACAGCTTTGCGCGCGTATGGGGGGGCATATAGAAGCTGAGTGTCGGGAAGCCAATATGAGAGGAAAACACATTTTTCACTTGCTGATATTCAGTCGCTATATGTAATCGCTGCAATGTGTAGAAATAGCAGTGGGCTACTCATTGGATTTTTACGCGCACGAGAGGTACAGCGGGGCAAACTCGGGTTGACTGGCAAAGATACGAAAACTAGAGGTGCCCCACATTCCATAGGTCACTTGGCAGATGGCATTTAAATTGTGAATGTACAGATAAAGGCTAGTGGAAAACGGCGCAGTAGCAGCAGTGCTTACGAGCTAGAATTGGGATAGTGAATGGACAAAACTACGCATCGCACTCGACTTCTATGTCCTTTACGTCGCTAACGTGCGATAGATAGCTTTTGTCCATTACTGATATGGTTGTTACCTTACCGGTATCCGGAACAACGACCAGTCTAGCCAGAACAGACTACTCTTATTCTAGGTAGAGCTCATGGCAAACTATTCAGCGCTGCCACAACACTACAACGGCCTACTCGGCCTGAGCGGCCTAAGGGGCGCTGTTAGTTGAAAATGATTAAATGCAATTAACTGAACGTTAAGCTAAACACCAACCGCTCTCAGGTTGAAAAGGATCCGGGTCTTTCGCCCTTACATGTACCCACTACAGACGATGAGAACTCAACACAATTGAATCGAACAGACAATAGCAAGCGGCCTGTGAACTCATCAGGAGTACTACACCTCATGTGAAGAACGCCTTCGCCGACCCACCCACCTTGGCCCAGTTCTTTACTCTGTTCAACCTGTACACCCGATCACTGTTTCACCACCCGCTTAACTTATTTTCACTTAAGGCTCAACGAGAGGGAAAGGCACGTCTGAACTCGTCTCCTACCTGCGCCGATGTTTTCCGTGCATGAAACCGTGCGCAGCCGATTTAAACGTGAAGGGCACTTCCTTTTGAGGGTGTTACTCCGACAAGCCTTACCACCATCAGCAGGAGGGCCAGCACTACGACGACTAATACCAACTTAGGTCCTTCGCGACTTCATGGCCAGACACATCCTCCTGGTTTTGTACTCTTCTGCCGCCTCCGTTCACTTCCCGTATTCCGACTCCGTCGTTTACCTTCAAAGTGGTTCAACGTGCTTGCTAAATCCGGGTAATTTATAAGGCTCTCGTATCGGGGGATAGCAGCAACCGCAGCAGTCGCTCGTCGTTTTAGGAATAGATTTTGCTCTGTATCGTGTTTTCAAGCAGGGATTGCTGGCGGCCAACATAAATCCAGAGAACTGTGCGCTAGATAGGACAACGGCGACAGGAGCTTTAAACGGTAGCGTTCCGCGAAACTTTTGCTGGTACTAGTACTTTGGATGTAGCTCTAGCTATAGAAGTACCTGAATCTTCGGATCTTTGAAAAACCATTTTACCGCCTCCATCTCTTGTAGACTGGAGTTCGAGTTCGGCGCAGTCATGCTATAACATATAGTTCAACCAGACAACAACAACGGGAAGCCAGTATAGCAGTGGGCCGAGACAGTAAGCAGTTCGGCGAGCATTCAAGTTTTTTTTTTTCTTTTTCCTTCTGTACCTTGTGGATGAGTCTGTGCATTCGTGGTATTTTTTCTACAATGGCTGCTACCCTTAACCCACACCCCTCTACCATCCTGCACAGTTTCCCTAGTCCAACAGCACTCGTTCACTGTGCTTCGGTGGGTGGTCGGAAACGCCGCCCCAGGCCAACCCACAGACTCCCTTTTGCCCTGCTGGCCTTTACTTTCCCCTATGCGATGTTCCGCAGGGTGCAGCTACTGCAATTCCTCTCGTTGTATCTAGATCGACATTCGGCCTGACAGCACCCGAGGCGGTCGTTCAATCAAAACGCGAGTATGCAACAATACTTAGCACAATCGACTGACTACCTACTAGGTAGCGTTATGCGAGAAGCACGAGAAGGCGGAACAGCACTGGATAGAAGAGACGAGGCCTGTAACAGGCCGTTATAGGGTCGACTTTACATACGCGTGACTATTTCAGGGATGGATATACAGATCGGCCGCGGACTTTCGTTCGCTTTCTGGAACTGAGCCCAGCCCATCTGTCCCCTAAAGCTTCGGACGCCCCAGGGCGGGAAGACCTCTGCTACTATGGTAGTCGGTACTGATTAATAGCGGTAGTGCAGACTAGGAAGCACGGCTAGGGTCCCTCTTGAGGTAACTGTGTGTCTATATGAAGCCTAGGATAATATGGACACAGGGAAAGTTTCGCCTGCAGGCTGCATTCGCGTAACACCTGCGCGTACATGGTAAGGCCATTCTAAATCCACTTAAAAACTAGCAACAGCTGTTATAGCAGTAACTACAACGTAAAGCTGCGTCGTAAGAAATAGTGTAACTCAATGAGGCGTTTATCTACAGCCTGGAAAGTGATAATAGGCCACTTCTGTGTTTTTTTTAGCAAACATAGCAAACGTAGCGTAGCAAATACACATACATTCGTGTGAGTCGTCCTACTTCACCGGAATCTCTTCAAATCAGTTTTACCTCTAGTACATATGGGCATTAGTAAGGGTTAATGAGAAATATCATATTAATGCTATACCTAAAGAGGAAAGCAGCGGTAATCGTTGATCTCGAACACAGCCTAGTTATACTTGTCTCCTTTGTCTAACCGTTATTCATCGCGGCCCTAAAAAATAGGTTGTTACTATCCAACTTGAAGGGAACGACGGCTAATTTTCAACATATTTACCCAAACTGCAATCAGTATTTTTTTTCCTCTATGAACAGCTAACTCTAACACACACACATCACGGCCTTTCGGAGTGCCATTCGTTCCGCGCACGACCCGGCATAAAGTCGATGATTGTATTATTTTCTCCATGTATATCTAAGTTTGGCGCTGTTGTATTGACAGCGCGGGTAAATCTAGCTAGTAGCTACTTTACCTCTAGTTCTCGTCCGTCTGTCATTCTATTCGCGATCGTTGAAACGATGACGTCTTCATCATTTGCTACTGCTGCTTTTTCTTTTTGCTTCGTTTTCGACGTAACGGCTTTTGTAGTCGTGGGCTTCCCCGTCCCTTTTGATAGCAGCGATTGTCGCCGACGCGTTCTTTTCTTTGTTCAGTTCCCACGGGATGCGTCAACCAGCTAGTACACAGATACGCGCACACACAGATATAAAGCAACGAAATCGTGCACGCTTTACGTTGTGACGGTGCACTTGCTAGCGAGTGTCTTCTCCCGTGACAAAAACGCTGAAGTCGTGAAGCCATGATGTCGTCGTACCCGTGTGCCTCGGCACGACCCTAGGCTAGCAAAGCTAAGTCGTACCCCCTGCATTGGTTCCTGAGAAGATCTATTTCGGCTTCATTTTTGAACTGCAATGTTTTGCGAATTGCGTATTGTGCCACCGATGCTGTTGATGTCAGTGTTATATTGCTTGATTATGGTGTCCTGTTTTGTGCTTTACCACGCCGTTCTGGTCAATCAGATAGCAACATCAAGAGCAAACGCTGTTGGATACAGTGGCATCCGATCAATCGCAATGGCAGCATTCGTCTACTTCGATTTGCTCTTCTGGGGAATCTGAATTCGTCAGCTGGGTTGTCTGTCACGCTTTGCGAGCTTGTTTTCTCGTTTGAGTTTCGGTAGCTGCAGTTTATAGGTATACACATACACTATTACACACAGATAGAGAGATAGAAGTAGCGTATCTATTGGGGTACGGATCTACATCGTGGCCCACAGGAGGCTGCATTGTCTAAAGCATGACCGTTCATCACCAATGTGTCGCAGCAATATTTTTTCTTTTTTCCGTCCGGTTGAACTGTGAGTTGGAACTCCCTGACTGAGGCTTCTTCCTCGGCCACTTTGGCGGCGTTTAAAGGAGAGAGCAGGACGAGGACAGGCAATCTGCGCTTATCCAATAGCTCATCCATCCAGTAGGAGCCATTGGTCTATCTGTATGCTCATTCGTGCATTGTGTAATTCGAAGCCGACTAGAAAGAACAGCGGCCGACGCAGTCGGTCCGGTAGCGAGAGGAGTAGAGACAATGAAATTCTGGCACGTTTCTCTCCCGATACCACTCAGAACCGCCAAGCGACCAAACAGTTTAGCTGAGATCACAGCTGGCTACCTACTTAGAGCCGAGGTATACCACAGACAGGCACAGCCTATTCACGCTGCTTTTGCTAGTAATTGCAGAACGGTTGCTTTCTCTACCGGTCGAGCACGGTCTGCCGGCTAAATGCATGACAGAACAGTGCACCGACTCATGACCCTAGCGGTCTCGGCCTCAGCATCTGCGGCCCTTCCTCAGCAGTGCGGGCCAGCACTGCCCGACTATTGTCGGCCATCCCCATAATTTCAGAGGCAAGAAATGCACGCCTCCGTGCATTTCTTGCCTCTGCGCATCGCACCGTTAAACCACTACATCATCGGTAGCAGAAGCAACAGGTCGGCGGCGGCGGCGAAAACCGCAGTGGTACTTTGACAGCAAGCCATCCGAAACACAAGCTGTACCAGTCGATAACCCCCCAGCGCGGCAGGACTACCGGGCTATGATCATACCGCAGCAGTAGTAATGTGCAACTACCACGACGATAATGACAGTTCAGCAGCAGAAAACAAGCATTTGACTTCATGCCGCGTTCGACGCCGTCCGAACAGACCGATCAGTGATTTCGTCAGCGACGCGATCCACTACCGTCGCCACTCATCGGAACAGTGATGGCTCACTCCTCCCGTTACCGAGACGCGAATTAATACTTGTACTTTACAGGAAAATAGTTACATCGCAGCGATCCGTCTCGTCGCCTCCTGATTGTCGGTCGGTCGAAGAAGGCAACTGCTGCTGCTGCTGCTCTTACTCTTGCTAATAATACCAGTGCGGTTGTGCGCGACCGCGGAAACTACGAAGCCTGAACGAAATCTACGATCCATAATCGCTAGGGCCACGATGTCGTCCTGTTGTCGCCGATGCCAGCCAGCACGGTCTAATCGTGAGCGGTGCCACCGGTTTGATGTTAGCTAATGTTTACATTTCAATATATACACTTATACAGACATATTTACCTGTCGCTCAGAAACACACAGATTCGCGTGTTTACACCGATGTCTGCGCGACTATATGTTTGTAAAGCCGCTCGGAGGAGCCGTAGTAGTCCAAATAAACAAACAAACAAACAAATAAACCGCGACACCCGCTCACAAATGAGTACTTATAGACTATGCCGCTAGTTGTTATAACGCACTAAATGCAGCCCGTGCGAAATGGCAGGGGTGTGACTAGAGCGTAATTGCCTCTCGTCAACACAATGCCATGAAGACTGGTTCGTCGCGACCGGCAGCCAGCGGATGTGATTAGGGCCTGTAGCAACGGTTAACGTAGAGGTAAGTGGTTGGAGCAGTGGCCGTAGCAGTGGGAATGGTCGATGCTTTCATCAGACAGAGACAACAAGACGGAACGAGATGGATATAGGGGGAGAACTGAGGAAATGTGTGAAAAGGAAGCGACAGTGGCATTCAATAGGCCGTTTGAGATAATGGAGGATAATTGCGTGAAAAGGGTATCACTAAGCGCCGTCAAAAAGGCAACGCAAGTGCAAATGCTGTCGTTCCGCCCTCTGTCTGTCACATCGGAAACTGTGACAAACGGTTTCCCATAGCCAAAAGCTACGGACTCAGCGAGCATCTACGAATAACAATGGCGGTAAAGCATAAGATCAGAAATCGTACATTATTAGACGACCACCAAGTGGATGGCGTGTGTGAAGTTTGCTTACGCGGAAGTAACGGGATTCGATCTCTGAAACGGAAGGGTCAACCTTTGGCACAATTTATCGTACGTACCTCTTCTCAATAAACCTGTTCAATAACCTATAGACATTTTATCACTCTAACTGTTGGCTGGAATAACATGTAGTACCATCGGGCAAGACTGACATGATCTTTTGATTTCATATCAGGTAGAACGTATTTTTCATCTTCAACATAGTCCAATAGGCTTGAATATAGTTACGTAGCATAGCCAATAGTTATTTGATGATTAATTGACTATTGATAGTCGTATTGGCCTATAAACGAAAGCGTCCGTGTTGACGTTACTGTGTTCGAAAGTTGTAAGCAGACAAGTAGAAAGATTCGGTCGTGATAAAAGGAAACGTAAGAAAAGATAAGCCAATCAACACTACGTATAATAAACGTAGCACATGAACGTGGCATGAAACATGTACAGTTTTTACGTACGCAATACCGAGGGCTCAGATTGATTGAGCTCGATACGAGTATTGATAAATGGCCTATTTTCTACCGATACCAGATCATACACCACCGTGTTTACCTACTTTTTGTATGTTTCTACTTATTTATGGTTGGCCTACTAGCAACCTTACCAGCACATGCATAGCTTAGAAAAGTTTACCTTAGCCGTTCAGTCATTCACCGCGATCACCTTCACCCTCAACGACCTAACGACTCATCCACCTCAGAGTGTGCCTTTGACCACATCTTGTTAAGCAAGGTTGAATCCATGCGCCACCGCGTTTATTTCCATTAACGCTCAAGGAGCATTGCGCTGACCCGCTGATTTTATTGCGCATTTCGCGGACGACACAAGCATCTCTCCGTGCTCTCGTCTCCATCCAATATGAATAGCATTAAAGATCTAGACGAAAGCCGTCTAAGTCGCTGGGGTGTGCCGATGCCGTTATCTCGTTGGTAGATCAGAGTTGCTGAGAATGCTCGTTAACACGCCTGAACATACCTTTGTTATTAAAAAAATAGAGCGAGCGACAGTGCTCTTCTAGCAGAGAAGTGCTCGTCGTAATGCCCAGATTTTTTGACTCGCTGTTGTTGTTGCTGTTATTGTTGCTGCGGCTGTTGCTGTTGTTGTTGCTGCTTGACGACCGACCGCTCAGCGCTAGGTTTGTTGACGTGAAGGGGAAGCCTGTATGATCGACAAAAGGGAAACTCCAAGCGGTCAACAGAACCATCACAACTGCCAGCAGTCTTGATCCAAGTGGTTCTCGTTGTTGGTCCTCTGCCCTGCACTTGCCGACGGGGCAACTCCCTGCGACAGCAGCGACGCTGGTGCTTGTAACCAACAGTTAGCTGTTGCAGTTCTTCCCTGTCGTCTCCAGGCGTGGCGAAAACTGTTACGAGGGGGGGTCCATCGACGATCTCGTTCGCTAGCTAGTTTTGCTAGATCGTCAACGAGCCTCACTGTGTGTGCCTTACTGCCAACAACGTTCGTGTTTTTCCTACTACTACTCCTGAAGCGTAACTTTATGGCTTTCCGCCGGTACTCCTAGCATATATAAGCGCTGTGTATATAGACATTTTCTCTCACTTATGTGCGTGCAGGCTACGGTGCTCGCTGCACGTACAGCCGTAGCAGGCACATGATAGTGAAAAGAGTGAAGGAAATCGTGAAGACGAATACGAGGTGCTGGTACTAGCTAGTTGTACGGGTGCTATATGCCCGGTGTCGTTCATGTTTACAGTCGACTGCGACCTGTTTAGCCCGATCGTGGCTTGTTTGGGCGGACGGAGCCGGTCAAGGTTGGCCATCGCTTGTCTATGCCCTATCATGGGTTGGCCGACGGTTTGGGCTGTTTTCGGCTCGTTCACGGCTTGCCACCACCGCTGTATCATGGCGTTCGTCAGGGAGCGTGTGGGATTCGCCTAAGGCTGGAGGATGTTTACGGCCGTTTTATAAAGCTACCGGAAGCCACTAAGGAGAGTTAAGACCCAGACCAGCAGAATGGGTCAAGGAGAGACAAAAGCACCTGCTGCTGTTACTACTGATGCTGGCTGGGATTTTGAGGAGTGAGTAGAGCTTCATAGAGATCTACTAACATAAAGTACGACGCAGTTCAGCACAAAGTTACCATCGAACGTAACAATAACACACCGAACGACAACGACCAGGGTCAGTCGGCCTGTTTCAACGATACAGCAATATCCACTAGCTCTATGGGGACGCTATTTACAACATATGTAGATCTACGCATCGTTGAGACAAGTCTTAACCACGCCCAGCAATAACAGCAGAAACAACCATTCAAAATCTCCTTAAATGTCTGGGCCTACAATTTAAGATGTACTTGAAGCTAATAAATATAGATGAAAGGACAATATGTTATTTTAAAAGAATGAAACTACTAAATGGCAATTTATGCTGTTGAGATTAGTATCATTAACAAAAAATATAAGCACATACCGCTAGAAAAAAATGTTTTCAGAACAGTGGAAAGCCAAAAAAAAAAAGAAGAAACATATCGAAACAGATCAGGACGACGTGCTGCCAAGTGGTATGAAGTAAACTTTATCACTAACAGACTTCGCAAAGACTTCGCTGACGTCACCTGCAAGGATTTCATGAATCGGCCCACTGATCGTCGCCGGGGGGGCTATTCCGAAAGCCAAACCAATACTCCGTCTCCGCGTCGCCTGCATTTGTACGAGTATATAAATAAGTATATATAATGGCTAAAGAAGGGGGATGCATCCAGGAGGGAGATGGGGGGAGGAAATTGGAATGAAGTCCTTATCTTGAGTATAGGGCTGGCCTCGGTAGTTTCTCCTGTGTTCTCTCTTCACTGGAGCAGTGAGCAGCCAGCAACAGTGGCCGTGTAGGCTGGTTCTATGGTACTCCGCATGCTTGGGGTATCGTATATGTCTATGTATGTGCTCAAATGTACTCACCGATGCGGTGCCGGCGGCAGCTGTCAGCGCCCACGAATCGCATAACCAAATGGAGGAAACCGGAGAGAAAAGCAAACTGCAACAAGGTCTGCACAAGCTACACTGATACTTCACTGGATGAATCAGATCGGCGCAGTCGCGAAACGAAGGCGTGAGTGAGCCGCCCTATTTGAGTACGACCTAGCCCAGCCTGACAACCATTCTCGGTCGCTCGCCAACGATTGACTGCCTGACTGCTGGACCTCAGTGAAGTCATCAATGCAAATCAACCTCTAATTTATCGCCAGCGAAAGACACAGAGAGAGAGAAAAAGACGAAGGTGAATCGTAGCTTCTCTCGGTCGATGGGTCTGCCGCCTATAACCTACTCACTGGCGTGCAGTGCATCGTACACAAACGCACAGATCTCAATTGGAGCGTCAATGAAGAAGTAAAGGAAGAGATCATTTCTCACCGGCCGTGTCATTTTGCACACGCGTAAGGGGTCCATTGAAGAAAGACTCGTTCTGGCTGTGAATGGCTTCCGCCGCCACATTAAGCGCTTTAGTTGCAATAAAGACCCAGCTGTACTGTAGGCCATAATGTTACCCCCTAGAAAGAGATTTGCGCTCTGCTTAACAGAATGAATATCTTAGTGAAGAGAACAGGCGGAACGAGTTTGTTATGACTAGGTGACAGTCGAGACTTTATCGTTCTAGGTGGTTAGTTGAAGAAGAGCATTGAAGCTAGAAAAAAGTTCCATTCATAAAAGCATATCTGTGTTTAATACGTACAGTTTGAAAACGGAAGACCGTTTCTTTCTTTTTAAATGTGTCCAATCTAAGCTATTCAATTGGAGTTTTTTATCTAGATATTTTTGGGTGTGTCCTTCAAATCCCCCGCGTTAAAGGCAACACGTTTCGAGGGCGTGTGCCACTTTGCCTCATCTTAGGCATTCTGTTCTGTCGTTTCATAAGCGTTTATTCCAATCAACAGCGAATATGCACATCGCCTCACTGCGAGTATTATTAAGCTGTTCGTTAGAACAACATAATAGTGGTGCAGATAAAGACGCACGTAAATGTCGTACGTACATTAGAGCCCATACGGGGCCCCCTCTCAAAGTTGTCGGCGGAATACAACCCCGTCCTTGATATCGTTCTCGTCAACCTGCCACTAAATCAGCTACCAGCTGTGGTAAGCAAATGACAAATTCTGCCATTTACTGTTTCAGCAACATTGTCGGCTCTGCAAAATCATCTATATAGACTCCATACTTTTGCATTTTTTCGTCTTTGAGGGAAGCAGGTAAAAGTTCTTCAATAATTCTCGGTTTCCGATCTATCGCTCTCAGTCGCAGCCTTTTCTGCTATACCGTACCCGCCTCTTCCTCCAGCGCGCTAGCCTTCGTGCTGCTGAAGTCGACCTATGCCTGATCTATGAGAGCTCATTCAAATGCTAATTCTGCGCCAGTCACACCAGCAATAATCGCGGCTGCCGCGTCAACTTCAGCATCACGAACAGCATTTGCCGAACTAGCAGCAGTTGCAGCCGTAGCACCACTAAAAGCTGTCCGTTATAGCGATAGAAGACTTGATCGGCTGGTGCACCATCAGCCAGCGGTTCCGTCCCAGACCACCGTCTTCGACATTTGCGACGCGCGTCGAGAAAATCTGGTCACGGTGGATGATAGCAGCGGCTGCAATGCTCGTTGCCGCACCAAAACAGCAATTTCGTTGTTTTCACGTTACAGCAATTCGTCCCGACCCGACTGGCGTGCCACAGCAGTGTCTACATCCTCAGCATCGTACACTCGCGTACGACGAAAGCACGTGGTCACATCTATACACACAGATCCACATAGGCAAGCACACGCGTACGAACAGGCAAGCAGACTGTTTTACAGTCACAAACTGATTTCAGGTTTTTCGTTGGTAGTCCTTTTCCTGCTTTTGCGAAGTAATTCGTGAACTTGGACGAATGAGCGCATTATTTGCGTCTACCTACGGCTGTAATCGCGACTGCCGCAGTTGTGTAGTGAGGTAAACTCGACGATGCCGACACACTGTGGCCAGAAGCAGCAGCTTTGTTTTCATGCTTCTTTGGGGAGCTTCGAGTTTTCTCCGGGCCAGCCCAGCTCAGCCACTGGTATCCCATCGTTGTTCGAAGAGGTTGGTTTCTTTTATGTCTTTATCATTTGGCTCGATTTCGCAACAATGGACGGAGCTGCTGTAGACAGGATCAGCAAAGCGGTCTAGAGGGGCACCTCCAGCGAACTCAGTGCTCGCCAGGGGATGCAGACAGTTGAAAGTAGTCGGGCGACGGGGAACAACGCGCTAGAGAAGTCGCTACCTGCCAATCGGCCAAGCGGCCGTCCTACCGCTTACGGAAAATGATAGTTCGTTATCCATTTGGCCAGCGGCCGGTAGTAGAGTGCAGCACTGGTGGAAATGGTGGAGATTCGAGGTAATATTTCATTTTTGTTGTTTGTTGTTTTCGGACAACGGCACAACTCCCACTAGCGGTAGCGTCGTGGACGGGAAAAATATTGAGAAGATGGGGGGTGGAAAGCGAGGGGCTAAACCTATGCTCTTGCTTGGTGCGGTGAGGCATGGGGCGGTTTTCGAACCTAGATGATCATCATACCGAGGTGAAGGTTGGGCTCGAGCTTAGTTGGAGGCTTTCCTTCATCTTTCTCGCGGGTCAATGGGAGCAAAGCTACGGATGAGGCAGGGCAGGCCGACACACGGCAACGAAAAGAATAGACGACACAGTAAGGAACAAACTTTCATAAAAGGCAACGAATAGGAACCAACATACTTTTATGACGATAGTATAAATACAACAGGGAAATCTAAATTCTCTACGTTCCTACGACTTTCGACCAAGAACACTACCCCAAGAACAACAATAAGAAGCGTTGCTACATTATTGCGTGCTACAATGAGAAACAGTCGCCATATTAGGTGGCAATATGACGCTCAGGCATGAATCTACACTAACGAACGTGTATTTCAAAGTCGGGATAAAGCCGCAATATGCATAACATTCGACTATTCTCTCATGTTCAGCTAAATCTTTGAAGCGAAATCTTTGTCAGTTGGTCTGAGCAAAGTCACAGGGTGCTGCGATAATCGTTATAACTACAAGGTCGTCAAATAGCATTTTTACCGAATCCGACATAGCTGAAATGTATATTGCGATAACACATAATCATATGCTACAATAGTTATAGATGGAGCGGTTTCAACACTGAATAATACGGACAACGAGATTTGTGTAACGTTATTTCAATAAAACAGCAAGACAATTCGATGCGTCTTGCGAGTTCTAGTCTAGCCAAGCCATATTTGATTCGAGCCTCTTGTGTACATTAGCAGCACAAACAGCATTTGGCTGTTGGGGTTTGTTCTCTGGTCCTCACCTCGGCCTCGAGATGAGCCTTACCACTTACTATACACGGCCATTCCTACAATCGTAGTAAGGCAAAACAAACGGTGAAGCCAGCGTCTTACGCATAGTAGGCGACAGGCTGAATGAGGCACAGACATTTATAGCTTGTTGTTGTTGTTGTTGTTACTTTCCTATTGTATCCAATAACTAGAGGTGTTTTTCGGCTTCTATCTGTTTCGTTTTCGTGGGATGTTGATGCCGCTGACTCTTCCCTGTTCGTCTTAACACTGTACGAGGAGAGGCCCGTCGGGGCGACTCAAGCTTTTGTATCGAATCGTTCTTTTTTCCTTTGGAGAAACGTCTTTCTCTCCATCTTACTCCCTTGCTGCTTGCCTATACCCGCGTCACTGCTGCTTCGCTGCCCGCTCGAGTCTCGATCCTGGGTTTAGCTGCTACTATGGAAGGGGCACCACCACCACCGCCATCGCCACCAGTTTGGATTGCTCGAGCTGTCTGACCAGCGCGACTGCTACGTCTCTGAGCTGACCAATCTGAAAGAAAGAGGTCTGAACGGCTCGAACCGCCCGATCAGGGGAGAGCCCCCTGGGGACACAGAAAACTCGAATCCCCTCAATGAAAGACAGCAAGTGAGACGGTGTGGCATGAGGGTTGAGAGGTTCGGGGGGTAAGGAGACAGAGTCGGGTCTTAGTGCCCCACCAAGAGTGAACTGACCACGTCGGGCGAAAGGCAAGAGAAAAACTAGTGTAATTCGTTTCTTCGACACACCGCCAAATGTAAGGATTGTCCGTTTTGTGCTTCACGTCGGCTTAGTCTGGGCAGTGGCTAGTACCATCATCTGGTCAAGCGTAAGCTATTAGGTATCTGAAATTTGGAGAATTAATAGAATCATTCGAGTTAGGCCGTTTGGTTTGTTATTGTATACCTGTTGGTCTCACTCGCACTTATGAGGTCCTCTACGAATAGGATTCTGGTTGAAACTTGTCATATACTATTTGCAGCTGATTAAATTCAAAACAGCTGGCATCATTTTTGACTAACCTAGCTGAGACAAACGGTAAAGATTCTACTAAAATATGTTCTGCTATGAACACGCAGGTTCATTCAATGTACAATAAATTTTGTTCAAAAATCTTTAGCTGCTAGTTCTGCCATTGGTGTGCATCCGAGCGTGCCCATGGTGGCTCTGTGCGCTCAGTGTTGACGTTGTATTCTTTAGTGTGGCGGTGTTGTCTACTTGAGTGTTGTTGTGTTACCTCGGCCACTTCCGGCTATCGGGTAATAAGTAGACGATTGCTATCCCGCTTTGCCGCTGTCATCTGCTTTCGACACTCAACACCCTTCATGTTGTGTTGACAGCGGCTGGCGCCACGAAACGGCCAAGTGGAAAAGAGCGAGCAAGACTAGGAGCAAAGCCGTCCTACAACAACAACAATGACGACAACGACCACTAGATCGGGTGGCGCCAGCGGGCCCCCGCTGGGAAGATCACCGATCACCAATTGGAGGGTTAAGGGATCTGGGAGCCACGCTGGCAGGATATACGAACGAGTAGCGCTATAACCTGCGACAGCGAAGGGGCAGAGCGCAGACAACGACGTTTGTTGCTTCTACTTGTTTCATTGCCTCCTCTCTCCACGCATTTTCTATCTTTTCTTTTCTTGCTCTCTGGCCCTCTTAATAACCAGCATCCTACGGGGAGAGACGGCGTAAGGCGGGGGGATAGCCAGAGACGAGCGATATTGGCGTTGGATGACAACACGGAGGCAGATGTCGTTGAAGTAACCGCACGGCCAATGAACCAACTGCCGGTTTGACTGTCGAAGACAAGACAGTTGCAGCCCAAAAAAGAGTCCAGGAACAGTAGTTGTGTCTGGGCTAGTTATCAGAAATCGGGGGTTCGCCAGGATCTTTCCGGAGTAGGCGGTGTCTGAAGCTACTCGAATGTAGGTTTGCCCCACACGGAGTAAGTGTAGATGAGTATTTGTATTAGTGGACCAGCGGATCCAAATCAGCCGCTGACCATCTGCTCGCCGATGATACAATGGTTTGATCAACAAACAGTGTTGTAATGGCTCTAGCGATAGATAGGAACGACGAAGAATAACTCAGCAAGTTGCAGTTAGCGTCAGGACAACTTAAGAAATCCGAGCTTGAGATGGGAAACGTTACTGCATCACGATACTGATGTAATAGCTAAGTTACGCTAGCAAAAAGTCAGGATCGAGTTTAACGCTGTGTTTGGCATCAATATTTCATCGTATCGTGTAATCGTAGTAGTATAGGTGGTTTGTGCCGTTGGCAGGCGTAACCGATTGACTGTTTCATTTCGATGTTTGTAAGATCACATGAACATTTATCGTGTTCGTGCAGGCTGCTGTTTGCAACAGAACAGCCGGTTACAAGCGCGGATTTCGAAAGGAAGAAGGCAGAAAGGAAAAAGTACCACTACAAGCAGAAAAACCTGTCTTGCTAAACAACCTTTGTAGGCAAAAAAGAACCTGATTTGCCGACTTCCTTGGACAAGATGATTGTCAGAACTGAACTGGGTTTTAGCCGCCTAGCCGATTTGACGAATTCGAGAGAAGCGGATGACAACAACGACCCCCCCCCCCCTCCAACGGCAACGACGAGCGCGGCTCCTCCCGTCGCTACGGCCGCCCTGCCGAAAAGCCAATGTTGGTGATCCAGTCGTGCAGTAGTAGCAGCCGTCAGGAAAACTACGTGCTGGTCGGGATTTGATGGGAAGAAGAAGTCTCTTCTCTTAAAGACTCCGAAACTCCTTCGAGCCTTGAATCTCACTCCGCCGGCGAATCCGACGAAGCCAACGAGAAGTCCCTAGAGAACTGAAATGGTGAAATCTGGCCTTATACTTTACACACAGACATATACAAGCGCAGTCTTTCACACACACACAGGAAGCGAGATCGCCCTTCTATAGCCCCTATAACCTCAGAAGTAGCAACGAGAGAGTACTATAAGGACCCGCCAGACAGTCTTTGGATGATGGCGGAGAATGGTAGTGTAACTGTGGCTAGTGGTGCCCAGCGCCGGTAGACCAGGGAACAGAAATGCCAGTCAGCTCGCCTCAACAACGAATCTTCCTCTCCATTCACCCCCTCGCTCCTTCTCTCTGGTTTTCTTTCCCTGCTTCTCCTAAGCCCCTTAATCCTATCGTACAGCATCGGGAGCAGCGGTTGCCCTAGACGCAGAAGATCCCCGTCGCATGCTGCCTGCCGGACAAGACATTCGACAGGCCTTTCTACTAGAGGAAACGACCTGAGCTCTACTTCGCTGCCCGTCGTATAGCCGCCCACTCGTATAGTCGCTATATATATCCCGCTGCCTTTAGCCGCACGCACGCTCTGTCAGTTAGCATTCGGCTCCGTCCGTTATTCTGCCAGCAGCAGCAGCAGCTTGGCCTTGGTCTTTGCTACTCCTCGTTCATCGCATGCCCTCCTCAAAAGAGATCGGGATATTCCCTTGTCACCCGTATACACCACAGACACTCGTTGGATAATGGCACATACTGTATACTGAGCACTAGTGACTGGAAGCGAAGGTACAGGCAGGTAATTTCGTCAATGATGCAATATTCATTCGGACTACGACGCACCGCTGATGGTACGGGTCGCTCATTGATGGTTCTGCTTGTGTGCAAATACTGCTTCTTATGGATATACGGTCCGTAGATCCTATGTGGATCCTCACTCCGCTTTCGTGTCGAAAGGCAAGGCGACCTGAAGGGGTTATTCCCCTCTTCCACCCGCCTTCCCTGCCCCCAGTCAGCCACAGTCCAATCCGGACAAAGTCAAGTCGTTTTAAAGACGCAAGCACGCGCGGTAGTTTTATGCATACAGACTAAAAGGAATGTTTTTTATGTAGCCAGATCGACCTGAGACATCGTCAGCGATAGCTGGAGTCGGCTACCCCCTGGGTCAGGAATTTGGTAGTAGTTCGTCTTTTATTTAGTTGTTGGTGGCTTTTTGTTGCGTGCTGCTTAGTTTTTTTTTTTTTTTTTTTTTATAGAAAAGGTTGCCTCTCCAAGTTCAATAGTGTCCGTCTCGAAACACGTTGTTATCTTGCCAGCCATATTTGACTAGGTATTGTCAATGTGTATACCTATCTATGTTCTTTGTTGTTCCTTTATTTTGTTTGAAAATAAAGACCAATGAGATTTAGCCAGTTTTAATCCATTTCATTCCGTATTGTCGCCGTTCGCTTTGTTTTCCAGCAAAGCGAAAGGCTTCAGGGCATGTCGAGATCGTCCTAGACACGGTAATCGTCCTACGGTGAGGCAAATGGACTACCACCTCGACGACATGGAAAAGTCGAACAAAGACACTCCCTTTGGTTAATGCCCCGAGGGCTTAACTCAGATAATATATATCTCTACTATCCCATCTTCCTAACTTTACCGTCCGTTGTTCCACTCATGCACGAAACGTTCAATGAGACTTGATTCTCCTTTTTAACCAGGGCACAGAGCGCTTTGTGACCGTTTCCATTGGCTTCAACTGGATAATGGTTTTGTTATGTGTTCTGTGCTCCTAGGCACGCCCCGTACTCTGCCCAGTTGTGCCTAGCAAAGTTAATATGCATACAAGAGAACGCTCTGCACCGCCGGCAAGCACACGAGTTTCGATGTGCAGTTCTTGTAAGAGTCCTTCTGTAGCAGAACTTTTTCCCACAGATATATACGTATAGATATATATATATATTTATATATATATACATATATACTGGACATGGGTAAGAAAAAATAATTCCCACACAAAATATTATACAAATACATTTCTCTCGTCAGCTATAGCTTTTATACTTTGCATGAGGACGCATAAACACAAATAGGTGTACATGTGTATATTACTGTGTAATATACAATATAAAGTAACAATGGTAACGTTACCATCTTAGAAAACTGCTCAGTAAAGTAACTGGCATTCATACCTTGACAACAACTATCCAAACAGAGTATCTGTTACTGTAGCTACACTTGCAGCATCCGCAGCGGTAGCAATAGTAAAAGGACGCATTCCTAGGGGAATCAGCCCCGGTTGCACAAGACAAAAACGAGTTCCTTGGCTTGTCTAACTTTTCTTAGCCTCTATAGGCTTGGCCGCTGCTTAGCGATAAAGAAGCAAGCGGCTGCATTGGTGACGGTGGTCGTGGCCTGCCTCCGACTCCGTCTCCATTTCGGATAGTTTTTGCTGGGCGTTGGGAAAGACCCTCACACAAAGCTCATTGGTCAGCCTTCGTGCCAGTGGCGGACAGAGCTACCACTGCCGCCGCTGCTACTATCAAACGCACGCCACACTGGAGATAGCGAGAGAAAAGTGGGGGTGGGTCAGCGGCGGGGAACGAGCTTGTATGTGCAACGGCGCCATAGTTGTCTGCGATGTGAAGCAATCTGGGACGCAGGCATGGGGACAAACTCCGAAAAGATGGCACCTCCTTGGGGAGAACAGACCTACGCGAGTTAGGTTGGCTTGGGGTGAGGATCATTCCGTCAAATCGTCTCTATTGCCGCCACCATTCCGCTGACAGACAGACAGATATATGGCAACGATGGGACTCCTTCTAGTGGGAGATCGCGCATCCTTTTACACTGTACATTCTTATACTACATAGCTGTAGTATACGACAAAGGCACCTGGGTGGCTTCTCTCGACTTACAAGTAGGTTAGGCATACATTCTGTGATCTATGAGAGCAAACAATATAGCTAGATACATATTCATTAAAAAATACGCGCCCATAATACTAGAAGTTATAGACGTTTATGTTGAGGCCGAGAAGCACTGCTTGATTGTCGAATGTTGACATGTGATTGCTGCTACCATGAAAATGGATAGTCATCAACTTCGCACAATCTTCATCATTATATTATAACTCTCGCATAGCGCCGATACTTCATTCAATCACCTTGAGCCTTCGATCAGCTTTTCGCTCATTTTCTTTCTCTCCCCTCGCTCTCTTACCATTTCTTTTTGCTTCCTATAAGCGAAGTGCGCCCAGGCCCAACTAGGGCAGTCAGGTCAGATCCGGAAAGGTCTTTATCGTTGCTCGAAGCAAGACGTTACTTGAAGACCCTGAGTACCAGAGCGTGTGAAGGAAATAAGGAAACGACGGGGCGTTTTAGGGCAGCACGGTTTGAGGCTCTATTTAAATGGAGGCAGATCGCCAGGAAAGTTTATATCGAGGCGTAAAGGATGGAAAAAAGAGCAATACGACCAGGCACCGTAGTAAGGCTGTTTGCGCGTTCAATGTGACAGTGCCTACTGTAGTGATGGGGCACGGCTCTCGTATCGTCTCGAGTA
Source organism: Varroa jacobsoni (assembly GCF_002532875.2). Lineage (NCBI taxonomy): Eukaryota > Metazoa > Arthropoda > Arachnida > Mesostigmata > Varroidae > Varroa > Varroa jacobsoni. The sequence continues at coordinate 62,597 of NW_019214354.1, read as the reverse complement.
TTGACTATGGAGTAGAGAAAGAGGGAAAGACGACGACTGCGAAGGAGCAGACCCTTCGAAAGAGGAGCAGAGCAAGACTTTTTATTTGCGATGATTGCAGCGTTCTGGCGGGGGACAACGAGCGGGTCGGTAGAAGCGGCAGCTTAAGATCGCTTCGGATCCGGTCAGATCGGCGGTACTGGTTTGTGGAACTCGTAGAGTACACAGAGAGCAATCAGAACAGGCCAGTCAGCAGCCAGCCAACTGGGAAAAAAGGGCTACTTTTCTATACTGGAGGGTTCGACCCTCCTGGTCTTTTTCGAATGAGGCCTAGCTGTGTGAAATGAGGAAATCCTTCTGCAAGAAGATCGGGCTTTTTCCTCCCTCAAATCAAGGGTCTGATGAGCCGGCCTCGAAAGTTGAGTAGCTACCTAGCATGGCTGCGAACTCGCTGCGACCTCAGCTAAACTGACGAAGAAGATGATGGCCACGATTCAATTCGTGGATGATTGTAGCGGGGAAGGGACCTCTTGGTCGAATGCTAGGCCAAGGCGGGACAGTTCGCGTGAACGTTGCCTTCCCTTTAATCGATTGATGCAGTGCAGTAGCAGCGGAAGCGGCTATCGCTGCAGTTACGTTGGCAGTAGCAGAAGTTCCTGTGTAGGAGTTCTCGAACTCTACTGAAGAACATCGGATGACTGGGGCTGAGCTCGATACGAGATAGAAGTATGGGCTGGCAGCCGCTATAAAGGCTGCCGTAGAACGGAAAACTTCTCCACGTCGGTGAAGCAGGACGCTCCACGTAGAAGAGTATTCGTCCGGACGGAACGAACGAAGGACGGGGGGTCGCCGCCACTTACTGTCGAGTCACGCAAGACTATGGTATCAAAGCGGTGGTGTGACCGGCTGCAGTTCCTGCCACCAGTGTTGTGTCGTGCTTGCTTTCATCATGAACGACAAGGTACTGATGGTAAACGGTAAGAGAGCCGCAATCTTGTGGGCACCTAACGATGACTTCATACGCTAACGTTTACTTGGTTCAGCTTGGCAACCTGCAATAACGAGGACAGTGGCTGCTGAGGCGGTTCCTAAAACCCACGCTAATGCTCGCCATTCGAGAAAAGGGTATGAACAGAAGTGAGGTCGAGTGCCTTAGGTTTATTGGAGCCGGAAAAAAAATTTAATCGAATAGGGGGGTTAAAGCTAACAAAAGTATTAGTAATGGCGAGAAAAGATGGCCGTGCATTGTGCATAATCAGTGTGGCTAACATGTTTAACTCTGATAGGAAAAAAAGTTTGACCGAGATTATTTAAGTAAAAAAAACTCCAATAATTGTCGATATCTAGAAGAGATCAATGAGTTCTCATAAACGGTTAAGAAAAAGACGACGGAGTAGGCAAAAAACAGAATAGATAAATAACTAAGACCAATTCCTACAACCTAAATTTGGAAGGATCGTTTTAGTTAAGAATTTGTATTACATTTCTATAAACAACTTAGATATATTGTAAATGCATTTAGATAGATAAAATTATTGTGTGGATACATAAAAGGGACATCATCACTACTCTCATCCGCTTATCACGATACTGATGGACTAGCGTAACTGCTGTTAATACAGGAGCTGCTACAGAGGTGTAGTCACGTACTAGAAGATATTGCAGCCACGCCACCGTGAATCACCCTAACTCGCTACGCAAGCCGGCACCGCTGACCACGGGCAGCCATGAGCGCTGACCCCCTGATTGTAGCAAACAGCAGAAATAGTAAAAAATGCAATACCAGGGTCCTTAGACCGTCGGCGTTAATGCGGCCAGAGGTGCCGATTGTTAGATGGTAGACTGGTTGGAATCACAATGACGTTGATGCTGATGGACGCTGACGCTAATGCCGACAAGGCGGCTAAGCGCGAATCTGATCATCGGTCGTTGCGTTCCTTCCCCTCTTTCGTTGTTACTGAAGTGAACAAGAAAAAAATTTGGCTAGCTATAGCATTTCGCGCGCACTTTTCGAACAGCATGTGCTGCTACGGTGCTAATAACAGCGGCGCCCTGTGCTGCTACTTTCGCCAAAGCGCGACGTCGGAGTCGTCGTCTTCTATATTACGCTGCGGCGAGGCAAGATTGTGGCGCTCGCTGGCACCGATGAGAAGAAGGGTCCATAACAGTCTGTACGCCGTGAACTACGCCGACATTATGTAGACGGGACGGCCAAGCGTCGGAGCCACGGAGTGACCAAACAACGGACCACACGGTCGGAAGCGCGCCGAAGGGAGGTAGAAGCGTACACGCAGACCGATACACACCCCATACACCGACTAGCATTTAGCGGTCGCCAGCGGCAGCCTATAGTCACGATCGTTTGTCGTGAGAGCATAGGAATCACGTGCGGTCATTCCGCTTGGATGATGACCGTGATGGCAGTTGCTACGGCAGCAGCTGCCATCTCCACAACGCCATTACCACTACCGTAATCATTGTCACCGTAGTGGCCACAAGGAGGCCGGGCGTCTCCGCATTTCATTACGGCAGCCCACCTGATCCGCTGGGCCTGACGCGTTCGACTCTGTGTTTGACGTTGGACATATGTTTGTGGAGCTGCTCCTGCTGCTGGAACCTGCGACGATCATTAGTTCTAATATAACTTGAGTTAGCTTCGTTGGTATTGGTGTCGCTCGTAGCTCTTTTGGCCCTTGGCCGGCCTCCCATTTGCCAGCCAACCTGTCAACCGTGAAAACCGTTTTGATGAGCGTGATAACCGCTACTACTACTACTATAAAGAGTTCCGTCGTTACTCTCATCATCATTCGGTTTCACATATGTAAATTTACTTCACTGCTTCTCTTACATTAGCAGTACCAGGTTGACTTCATGGCAGATAGCAATTTAATCAGCTAGTTCACTTGGTTCGTCGAGCATTCTCGAAAAAGAGATAATAATCATGTAGAGACGAGATATCAGCGGACTTCTGCTACTTGTGTTTCTTTGCACAAGGCCACATTTAGCCGGTAGCGGATCGTTTGGTGGTAACTATTGCCCTGGGGTGGCAGCGGCCTTTAGCACTACAACAAGCACCGTGTCAGAGGCCGACCCCTATTCAAATCGTCGTCATCTACTGAAGTTCGGCATCCGTCAGAGGCTATTGGTCAATTGCCGACTGGGGGGCTATTACGGTTGCGCCTAGTGATAGTAAGAAACAGCACAAGCTAGTGACAAAAGATGTTCCATCATATCATTACGGCTTTGGTCAGTGCGACTTCGATCATAGAACATCATCAACGGCAGCTACAGCTGCATCACCTCCGAATTGAACGTTATGCGGCAAGGACACGTGACACACGATTTGCCTGTTTGTGGACGACGTGGTTCTGGCTTCCGCCAAGGGAAACAGTTGAAAAAAAATCGATCGATTTTTTTTATTATTATTATTGTTGTCATTAGATAAACACGTTATACGGGCAGTACAAGAAACGTACAGTTGCCATCTGATCAATTGTATAGAGAATACAATGCAAACCAATTTTAGCGCCTAGAAGCAGGCCTAGGCACATGTTGCTTCTATTCTTAGGGCACTGCATCTCGAGTACACGGATTCACCTCTTCAGCGGTTCCGTCCTCCTTTATCACCATGAGCCATTAGAACAACGGCGGAACAACCTGGCTGACTGGTTTTCTGCCCCTACAGCCTAGGCGGACGAGTGAAATATACATCGGCACTTGAAGGGGCTCGCTACGTTTGCCAGGGCTGTAATGGCGCGACTTGATGGGGGCTCAAACAGCGAGAGTGGACGGGTGGTAAGATGACGCCTCAAGGCCCAGCCAGTGCTACAAGCAGCAGTAGGAGGACAAGCCTCGTTGAAGGGTACAGCTCATTTAGCCGCGAGCGTAACAGACCTCGGAGAAGCTCTAGAGACGGTAGCGGAATCGTCGGTATAGTGGGAGATCGCTGATAGAAACTAAACTGAGAGTCGTGGCAGACAAAGATCTCCGTTCGGGTCTGTCTTCGCACGGGGGGAAAGGCTCCGGGGAAAAGCTCTCGTCTAAGACGGTTTTGCTCGGAAGTTCTATCAAGGCTTAGAGACGCGTCGGAAGTTGCCTCGTGGTGCCGATGGCCATCTGTAAAAGAGCAACAAGCTTAGGTCTGACAAGAGGTGGGTGACCGAGGGAGCGGAAAATGGAGATGAAGTAGTGGCACAGCAGAGATGGGCCTGCTTCATTCGTAGTAGTTCACGATACTGAAAATGAGCTCTCGACGACTTGTTATGACGACACCGTCGAGGCGGCCGCACTCCGTACGCTCTTTATCACGTGGCTGGTTGTATCCACATTGAAACTTGCCCATGGCCTGCTTATTGCTCTGCCAGTCACGGGAACGGTTATTATATTCAATATAGAACGGGTACAGAACATACGCTAACAAACCACATCGGCTACAGAGGAGATCGCTCTGCTTGATATAAACACAACGGCGGAAACGAATAATGATTCCTGGCAACAGCAGCAGCTGGATACGGGTTGATTAAAAGAGCCCGCGCAGTATTTTCCTCCCGTCATTCTGAGGGTAGATATTGCTCCAGAATACTACATGCATGTGCCGGTATCTTGCGAAAAGCTAACACTAACAGAAAATTTTGTTTGTGTGGACATTCTCGTGTGTCGAGTTTACGCCTGGATGAAACCGTACAACGGGTGAAAGTAGCCTTGCATGTATCTAATATGACGAATAGAACCGTTACTATGCAATGCGATGGGGCTCACTCCATACCTGAGTTATTTGGCTTCTCTCGCAGCTCGTGGTTCCTTTGGTTTTCTTAGCTTGTTGATAAAATGAGTGCAATATTCATCGTCACTACTTTGTCTGCTGCTGGTGCCCAACTCAACAAAGGTAAAAGACCGGTGGAATAAACCGCTTTCTTGCAACAGCCCACGGCAGAGCCGCCCAAATGAAGAGCGTACTCGTGGCACGCGAATAAAAGAGATATACCCTCCAAGCAGACACTCCGAAGCTTCTTTCCAAATAGGAAGAACTCTGTGTTGCTGGGAGGTAGCACTGATCGTACGAAGATCCACAATGAACGTCGCAGAACAAAGTACTAGGAACGTTGCATAATCAGCAACATGTCTAGTGGCAGAAAAACCATGAGAAGCGACCAGGTCGGCAGTAGCAACTGCGAAAAAGCCCATGATGGAAAGCAAACGAGGTTCACACCGGCGTTGGTTGCTGCCGTTTTTCGCACTTTGTTTTGCGAGCCACCGCATCTCTGCGTTGCCGCCACCGCCGTCGCCGCCATCATGCGGCCGTTTGTGTAAAAAAGTCACGGTCATGAGTGAGTAAAAGGAAAAGACGACACTGCAAGAAGACGAAGACCGGACTCGATAACATTCGAGGTAAAAAATGCAACATAGATGATGCTTGCAGATAGACCGCACCGTATTCCGACACATTGTAGCGCGGGCGGTGCTATAGCGCTGACATGATCACTATCATCATTATGAGCAGAGACAGCGGCAGGCTACGAAGTACAGTGAAGAGATGAGTTAACGGGCAGACGAAACTGGGACTACTTGTAACTAGTGACGATAGGTATATGACAGCGAGCGTTGCCTATGATGCGACTCGTAGCGGTGGATGCTGGTAACGTGTGGCTAGCGATTAGGTAAGGTAGTAACAATAATCTTAGCACTGTTATTGACTATGAGGATTGAAGAATACTGGACTACCGTTGACGACCTTAGTCAACGGCGACCAATACCTTTCTGACCGAACTGTACACTATAGCATTTGTCTACGTTATTGTATACCGCTGCTTCGTTTAACGCCAAAAATTCACGTTGGATTTAACAAATACTTTATGGGAAGCGTAATGATAATCTGTACGATAAATTTCTCCATACAAAAACTATGTATGGTTTGTGCTGCAATATTTACGAGCGGCTGAAGCCTACTTTTCAATCATCATAATTGTCATACGCTTTTTTAGGTTTATGGTTTATTCCATAAGAATCGTGCATTAGCAGGGAAGATAACTCGCCAGCAGCTGTCTCCCAAGATTTGAAACTGTGAGTGGTTACGGAAGGCAATCGGATCTCGAGTTGCATTATATCCTGTATTATAACAAACCATTGTCTTTTCTTTTAATTACAGGTAGCGCCAGTTACGGCATATTCTGTACGGGAACTAACACGTTGACACCACTCGATGGAAGTAAGTATATACAGCATGTCGAAATTAATTCGCTACCTAAAAGTTATAGAAAACCGCAACGCGACGTCAACAGAATATATAGAATACTTGTCGACGTATATAACTGATGGTTTGTTTAGTCTAGATAACTTTTCCAGTTCGAAAATTGCACCCGCAAATGTCTTACATTTTTACCTTTCTGTCAAGTGCGTTGTCAATGCAAAAAACTATATGAATATAGGCTATAAAGAAGGACTTTTACGAGTAGATAATTTTCACCTCTACCTCAATCTTCGCATCGCCTCCAGCCCGCCTCCCTGCCACAGCGAATGGTGGTCGGGAGTATTAGCCTGCGGCCATGGCCACCACACAACTAGCCTCACACTGCTATTGGATGCCACCATTCATATAGAGTCTCCTGGCAAGACTGACAGCGAGAGGGACAGACCGAAAACACGAAACGCAGAAAAAAGCGGGTTGCCAGTCTATCGATCAGCCTAATGGACAGGACGTGGCTACCATGCTTGGCCCGTTCGTTGCCCTGTCTATGCCCCTGCAACCCTCTAGGCAGAGTCCGGCAGAGCTTTTGACGGAGTAACGGCAGGGTCCACAAGCCAAAGCTATTAGACACTGAGACGATTTTGCCGGCAAGCTGCTAGGGGCAGACGCAGCAGCAGCAGCGGCCGACCTCTCTTTGGTGGCATCTGCAGGACGATGCCATCACCGCGCGAGTCATGCAGCGCGCGCTAAAACTGTTGTTTCGTTTGTGGGCTTTCGTGGATACAAACGCGGTTGCTTGTGCCGTCCCGCTCGCCCCTCTTCGTTGGCTGATTACCCCATCTTGTCACGCGCGGACTTCCCTGTCCTTTACTGGAATGGTGCCTCTGAGATTTTGGGGTAACCCGTACAGTAGTTGGTGGGCCGATCAGCTTCACCGACCTCCAATAGGATTGCGGTAGTACCAATCCGTATCGAAGTCTCAGATCCATCCAAAAAACCCAGAAAGAAGAGAAAAGACGAGCTATTGCTCCTTTACTATGTTCCCGGTCTTATTTCTATCCTCAACAAATCTTTAGCTGTCTGAATCTTGTTGGTTCTACTTAGATCACAATACGCGGACAAAATGCTGTCGATCGGTGCTTTGGTGGTGTAGATTCTGCATAGAGGTATCATCGCCAGCTGATAATGTGTTCGTGGATTCAGCGAGCCTGGCCTACAAGATTTGTGGAATACAAAACAAGAAGGCTTCTTCATTCATTAGGATCTACATCGTCAGACTGTGGGGTTATATTTCTGTATATGATTTTAGAAAATTTTAACTGCGACCAAGTCGTATACTCATCCCCTATAATACAGTAACTCACATTTCTTTTTTAAAATTTATTTTCGCAGTTAGGTGTGTAGGGAAATTGATGTTCTATCGAAACCATCTTTTCACCCATATCTGTCTTTCTACAAAGGCCCTGCAAATATGGCATTTGGTGCCTTGTAACCGCAAGCAACCCGTTCGATGCTGCGTTCGGATAATGTAGGTTTTCGCATGAAGATTGACCACGTATAGTTTATTGTAGACAAACTATTTAATATAAAATTAACAGTCATATCACTTCAGTAATACGCTGTGGCAGTATGTTTTACACTCTTGTTCGTAAGGTCCTTCCAGTTAGAGTGCCCGATGAGGTCGTGTTGAACGCTTCCTATCGGTCATATATATATATGCTACATCCATTCGGATCGCCTAGTTGCACCTAAAAAATGTCAGTTTTTGCCCAGTCATGATCCTCCGTCTCCATTATTCTTAACGAAGCTCTACACGCATGTTGATGTTGCAAACGAGAGAGATAAATTTGTGCTATATCTAGCGGCAAAAAGAAACGTTCTCCTTCAGTGAACAGTATGTCTACGTTATTGTTCCTGTAGTCAATAATACATCGATATATTTACTTGAACGTTCAGTTCATGTTGTGAACTTACTTGCTTGGGTAGACAGACCCTCTACCTAGATGTTTTGACAATGTACTTTTTTTTTTTTAACTCGACTAAACATAAACAAGGTACTGCACCTGGAGAAGCGATAGATTTGAGGCTTTTCCATAAGTTCACGCACAAAGCTGAATTTGTATTCCATTTATCTATTTTGTCCTATATCTATTTCAGTGATGTCATCTTCACCTGGTGACCACTCGCTCGACCTCGATGAGACGCAAGACAGCCAGTCCGAGCTTCTGCTAGAACGGGAACCTCGAGAAGATTCGGTAGAACGGGATCTTCTCTCGTTGGGCCCACAGAGCCCGCAACCACCACTGACTCAGCTGCCGGCAACGGCAGGTGGTCAGAACAGTCCAAACGTCAACCAGCTCCAAATGACAGATTTAGCGGGACTCAAGAGGCCTGACTCGGGTGGTTCGGGTCCAGACTCTGGGACGGCCGCGGCCGCTGACGACGGCAGCGGAGGCCAGAAGCGACGAGGACCCCGTACCACAATCAAGGCCAAACAACTCGAGACGCTAAAGGCCGCATTTGCGGCGACACCGAAACCTACCCGGCATATTCGGGAACAGCTCGCACAGGAAACAGGATTGAATATGCGCGTTATACAGGTACGTACAATGAAACCTCGGAAAAGTTTTTCCCTATTTACAGAGCCGCATGTGTGGCGGTACCGAAGTATAGCAGTATAACGTGAATTCATGTACACTTTAAAGGTCGAAAGATGGGGATATATCGGACCGAACAGTGCCTTGACGAAAGGTTGAGTAGATAAATACATTGATATCTGTGTTGCTCTTTCCAATCTCATGGTTAAAAAAAGTAAAGCTTGCTCTATTTTACGTTGTCCTCTAGCCATCACGAGCCCTCGAAATATTGTTTCCATTCATTATTATGCATAAACAGCTAATAAACTTCGTCTACTATAATGTTAGCGTATGTGATCTCATCATGAGTGATCCCATACGTTGCAATTCATCTGATCACACGTTAAGTAGCGCATATCAGAAGCCGGTGATGATTTTCCTCCTAGTATGGTATACATAGTGCACGGCTAGTTGATGGTCAGATCCCTCATTTTGCAGTTACTAATATAACAGAAGACTTCCATTCCTCGTGGTTCTATTTATTTTATACGGAACTATGTAACCCTATAGTGACTATTCCCAATACAGTCGCTAACGGCCTTAGTTTTCGGCAAATTCTCAGTATAATAGATAATAGAATTTTCGGCCTCTTTCGGCGACTATGTGACGCTTCCATGTGACCATCTACCAAGCGATCCACGTAAATAAATGAAAGAATACGATGTACCGGACGCTAAGCCCCTGCACTGTACCGTTTGCACAGGGTTTTCAAACAACCCGTAACACTCTGTGTAATGCATATTACTATATTCAATTATCGATGGAGATAAAAAAGCGAAACGCGTGTGAGGAAATCCTACGACGTAAACTTACCTGGTCAGAGCAATGCAAGAACAAGCAATGTCGGCGACGACGACGGCTCCTAAATGTTCGCTGATAAAACAGGCGTTGCTGTCTTCTATAGGTGATGGATAAATGTATGCTCTCCTGGATATGCTAAGCCAGGGTAGCCGTATCAACACCGCTTCTGCCTAAGGCCTTCGGTACAAGGCCCACCTTTTAGTATAGACCGTCTTTCCGATACATCGTCATTCCTCCTATATCGTTGACGCTGTTGCCACGTTCGATCACGTCATGCAGTAAACGTATCACACGGTCGTGGCTGCCGGCTTGGCCTAGCTACCTGACGGCTCCTTATTCTTTGCACGTTGCATATTCGCTTATGGTGCGGTACGGCGCTTTTCCCTCTTAGCGGCAACAAGGACGGCAGCCGCGTGCATGTACCAGCCAGCAAAGAAGAGTGGTCGCCACCAAGGGGCCACACCGTCTGACTCGCATTGTGTCTTGTCAGAACCTCCTCGTGCCGCTGCTTCTGTTGCTACGCATAAAGAGACAAGGCAACCATAGCAGTACATGGGGCAGGCACCGGCCAGTAGCGTTCACATTATGTCCCCCCGGAGCAGGACGCTGCACCCGCTTACAGACACCCGCTATAGAGAAAGAAAGACAGAGTGAGGTGAAAGGAAATAGACAACAAGGCTGGCAGAAGCGGCTCGAAAGGCAGAAAAGGCCCCGAAAGTAGACAGACGAACGGCCCACTGCGGTCGAACATAACCGAGACCACGGCGCTACCATGGATAGAAACGCTGCAGGAGGCTATTGGAGTTGTCTTGGAGGTTGGTTGTTGTTCACCACTCTCTTTCCTTTTCTATATAGACAATTTAAATGCGCTGCAGTAGTATTGGTGGTAACTGTTTGTACTATGCTACTTGGCTACGTACAGAAGAGATCGTTGTTGATTGGCCAGATCAACAGAGGGATGATGAAAGGTTTTACTCGCGTTGTAGGCCCCCCCCAAAGGGTCAGTGTGTGTCCGATAGACGACTGATAAAAAAGTGGTGCAGGAGAAAGCACATGGCTTTACTCCAACACTGCCCGACATTTGGGTGTAGCAAGCAGGCTACTTACGACAAGCATGGTTAAGCCTTGTTCCTTTATTTTCGCCATACGCTCTCCCCTTTGCCCGTGCGTGCGTGCACGCATGCTTCAGCAACGCGTCTATGGGAATGCGAGGCGGATTGACAGAGACCGAAAATGTACGTGTTTTTATGGGCACGTTCCTCATAACCTATCTTGACGGTGACGATGGGCTGATAGGGGCCCGGTCTTCGTCACGGCTAGGTGTATTGCTGCATTAGTTACACTGTACGCAGTGGTAACTTTGGTTGCTGGTTTTTTTGCAACTACTTCGCCGTTTGCGGACACGAATAAAGCAGACGATGAGGGGGGATGGAGGCAGCATTTTGTCTGCCGACCGGGGGTTCTACGAGCCTATGGCTTATTCACGATGACCTCGGCTGCGCGCGAATGTACAGAATCGTGAACGGTTAAAGTTGCAACTCTTCATAAGTGACAACTTGGGTGGTGCCCGTCGGGTGTCAGGCCCATAGGCTTCTCACCGTTTCAGGATTCTAACACCGTTACATAGTTCGCAGGCACAGTAATAATGATGTAGCGTCGTACAGAGGAAGCAATGGCGAAGCCATCATACACATAAGCGGGACGTGTTCGTGTTTTGTGTTCGGCTCTCAAGGAGATCTCCTGTTTCGATGACTAAAAGGATTTGCAAGGCTAGCGGAGAGATGAGTTTTCTCGCGAAGTTTATAACGTTACTACCCCACGATGTGTGGCACCAGGGTACCGGACTATAATATGAGTCCTGTTATGGTGATGACAATAAGAAGCTGGAAAAATTATAGACGTATCACCGCGTTCAAAGCACCTAATCAACATCACGCTGCTACACATTGTATTCATCAGTCTGTCATGCCTCGTCAGAAACTTTCTCAGAACACCAACAGCTCTGCTTTTCAATATGGTCACAGTAATCAAGTGCAAGCAGTCAAAAAATCATCCAGGACATTGCAGACCTCAATCCATAGGCATTCATACACTGAGGAACAGCAAATAACACCTTCATATCTACGCAATAAATATACATAACATGCGTTCCTCAAAAGCATAATCTAAAGCAAAACGCTTGTACAATACTCCATATTCATTGCACGATCCCCAGCATAATTCTAATGGGAGTTCTCAATGAGTTACTCATTACCAAAATCCAGCAGTCAGTATGCTGTTCTCATCAACGGCGTCTTTGTTTTTGTCGTCTTCGCTTTACGTTCGAAATACGAAAAAACTGCCTGCCCTTTTGCTCGAAGGCAAAAACCCAATTATTTACTGTTAATACACACACCTCGACGCAAGCAGCAATAACAGGTGATCCTGGCCAGTGTAACTGGCTTTTCGTAGCGGCTTCTTTCCGCCGCCGCTGGCGTCAGTCTCCTGATGCTTCCTACTGTTTCTCCTCCGATCTGCGGCTCAGGATGATCGGCTGGTGACGGAGTCGTCGAAACCTGTGGACAAAACCATTCAGCGTTTTTCACGAACAACGGGCCTTCACAGCCTATGTCTCTGCCATCGTTGTTGTTGCCGTCGTGGGCATTATCGATGCGTCTCTATACCTCACGCGATTTGTTAAATAAGCAGATCGGAAAGCTTTACTAAATAACAATCGAATCGTGAATGAACGCTGGAAATGCGGAGGTGCCCAGTTTCGTCTATATTGCTGCACACAATAAAGAGTAGAACATTTTCGACTGTTGTGCAGTTGCGGTTCTGACTCAGACCGACGTTGTCTCCCTTCAATCGGGTAACAGACAGAGGAAGGTTAGGCGAACACGAACGAGTATGACGAGGTCAAGCTCACTTTTGACAAAGATCCCACTACGGTTAATGATGCCGCAATGGCGGATAAAAAATATAACGGACATAGAAGTTCACCGTGGCGCTAAATCCTTGACTTTGAGCTACAGACCGGTGGTGTTTGCAATTATTAGTAATAAAATAGACCACATTTTCATTCATCGAGACCAAGTTATCCGCACCTGAGAGGTAAGGCGTCCACCACAGCATCGTGAACCAGACACGAATAGATTGACACCATCCACACACCACAGCTGAAGGCTCTGCTGCCCGAAGGACATAGCTCTTGTCGTGCAGAACCCTAGTATATCGCAAATCACTGTGCACAGCAAAACGCTTTAATAGAATCTTTCCAGCTGTAGCTGTTGGTAATAATTGTTGTAGTCGTTGCTCCATAATGTCCGACGATCGTACCTGCCTCTTTAAGGACTATCCACCATATATACCTGTCTAGAGAACGGTGAATTCAGGTCGAATTGTCCCGTGGGGACTCTTTTGCTGTGTCTGCCTAGGCCGTAAGGATCTGTTTTTTTCTGGGACGCCTAACTAGTTCACTGCGTCTCTTACACCGGTTGCAGGGGCGAAATTCGAATCGAAGGGATGCTCCAATGTCGTCGGTAAAAACTGGCCTGTTTTCAGTGGTGCTATCAGATGGTTTGGTATCACCATTGGTACTCTTGACCTATTTAGCTCAACCTTATTTATTTACAAATGAGACCCTGTGGAGCCGGTCCGTGTGACTAGACGCTACGTTGTTGTGAAAAAGTTATAAAAGTGTATTATGTATGTAGACGCGGTTAGCGAACAGAAATGACAACACTGTACTATAGTGCAACGAAACAACTTGGCTGAAGGCCATTTGTTGCTCCTTCTTGATCTAACCAATTAGCTATCCTTGTCTGGTTCCACCTGTGTGAGAGTTCAACGATAAATGTTGCAATACATTACATCTATTTATAATATAATAAATAAGCAAATCTGAAAAATCTTTATATCTATAGTTTAGAGTTTAGTCGCTTGTTTAAGGGAAGACTCATAGCACATGGGTCGAATGGCTAGCTTTGTCGCTGAATGGCGTCAATTTGCTCTGAAGATCTTAAAAAGTTTTCAAGTAGATTTAAGCATGCTTTTCTTCCTGAGGTCAGAGGTTGCGCTTGTGAGTGACTTAAGGCCTAACTAGAGGCCGAATTCGCTCGTGATACGGTTGTCACAAAACTGATTGTCTTTTTGGCGGAATAGGCGTAACGACCCTGAGGTCGAACCGCCCTTTATATCTAAAAACTTCGAAACCATTTTCACCGCTAAAAACAGCTCCACTCTGTTCGCTTGCCCCGATCCAGGCCTGATGACAAAGGCTTCAAGTTGATTCCAGCTGGGCTGGGCGGATTGATCGAGGTGCGCATGCGTGAACGGATATACGTCCACGATAGTCATCGAATAATTTTGTTGGTCCCAATTAAATAATCAATTGGCTACATGTACGGCCTATGACACTTCTAGCCTGCAGAGGTCGTATGCTTGTGGATCATGTCGTGTATAACGGACAATGACAAACGGAAGCTTGTGGAAAAGCTGTCTGCGTATTAAGTGTTTCACACGCAACTCGTTCTAGAAAAACACCGCGTCGAAAAACAAAAATTCAAAAAAAAACGTATTTACTCTTTACGTACTGTAAATGCAGGAACAATTTGTTCACCAACCAAATGCTTGCCTATGTTGGGACTACTAAAAATAACCAACAACTCTACTCAAGTAGATTTGTTGCTTATTTTTAATGGCAAAGTCTCATAATTATGGGGTCATTAATTGGCAGCTGGGGTTTTTCTGTTGTTTGCGGCTAAAATCGACAGCGCTTAATGTCCGTGATACGTGATGAATATCGCTAACCATACAGAGAGTTATCGAATATTGTTTCCTAGCCGATCATTAAAAACATGCAAAGAACCGGTGACGCGATGGCTCGTAGTAGTGATTTTTGTGCTGACAATCATCGTGACTTTTGCCTAGAGACGGCCCAATCAAATTGCGCAGTCTTGCTTTCTAAGAAAAAAAAAGCCTATTTGAACTTTGCCAGTTGTCGCATCCTTAATGCCGCTAGATCAGTGGCTCAATTCTTGAGCCTAAAATCTCTAACAGTTAAAAGCAATGGCTGCTGCACAACGCGTGCCGTGTGCCTGAAGTGTCCTAGCGCTTGCTCGGTGACAGCGTCATTTTGTTGAGCCATCAACAACACCATATCAGTATAAACTCTGCCTCGATGTCGCAGCTTCTGTATCGACATTCAGCCAACTCTGTATGCAACAAAACCCGTAGTATATGAATGCTTCAAGTTTTACGCCGTAAACTATTCCAGCAGACGACTGGCTCTTAGCCCGAAACGAAGTGTGTCTGCGCCAGGATTTGAGCATAGACCCTTACGACTCCGTCATACCCAACTGCTAACTATAGACATAAAAACAACAGTTCTTAAGCCGCTCGTTTATGATCACTTGCCGTTCTCCTTATCACGCAGAACTGGGCCATTGTTGTCCAATGGCACGTAGACGATGCATGTTGTTTATCGTCACCTTGCGTCAGCTTCGTTGAATCGCATCCACTACAATGAAAACTACAGTTATTTCAAGCATTGTTGCCATGGCAAGGGCGGCAGGCCTCGCCGCTACAGCCACTTTAATGGAAGCTGCGTCGGTCTATACAATTAAACGATGGACCGACTCCTTCCAGCCCTTCATGGCCAAGGTCGTACAAGGCTATTCGCTGTGCCATTAGACCTAGAACCACAATTGGTTTTGAATAGCGGGAACATTGCTTTTCGGCATCAGCTACGGTTGTACTGTCATCGGCTTTCGTATATTGAGACATTTAGTCAATTCGTATACGCTGCCCAGCCACTGATAGGGAGACAGACGTTACGGTCACACAGGTTAGATAAATGCTTTTAAGGCGTCCCTGTCAATAGTAGCAAATCGCTGTGGCAACATCAGTGGCGGCGGTGGCCTGCGCCTGCTCTTCAATGGACGGACGACAACGATAGCGACCCTACCAAGCATTGCCACCATGTGTGGATTACACTGTGGCGCCATGAGCGACATGTTGACCCTGCTGTTGTTGATTAGCTCACTCGCAGAAGGCAGCGGCTGAAGCGAAACACGAACAAAAACAGAATTAGTAGAGTTATTATGAAAAAAACGTTGCTACTTTTTGTTCGAACAGATCCTACAAGAATAGGCCAACAACAAAACGTCTAGGCGAATGGGGCGGTGCGATTCATGTCCTAGTCCTGTTCTTTGCTGCGACGGACGCCGACTGTTACTGCAGACTTCTCAGTCCGCGAATTATCGCGATCTCCCCCTATAAGCTAACTACAGTAACAAATTCACGCAATAATTCAGAAAGCACAGCACACGTTGATAAGACGTAATAAAATTTGACTAACAAAGGTTTGGTAGGGGCGTCCTGCAATGCTATCTGCGAGTGCATTAGGCCAAGATGGTGGAATCAACGAGAGTGACAAGGCCCGCGCAACTGCGGAAGGCGAATCCACGCCCATAACGACAAAACCAGCTGCCGCAACAATGTAGGTCACACACAAACCAGTTTAAAAACTCGTTTCATGTACTATAGAAAAAAAAGTGTATTTTCTTTATTCGGTCACACCTGTCTTGCAGTCTATGTAGTTGGCAAGACTCTATTTGGTAACGCTCTTAACTGTACAACCTATGGCATAATTAAAGTGCAGATAAAGTGCAGTACGTCCTATTGCTGCTTCTATCAAGGGCCAACAAACCATAGCTATAGCCAGCGAACAACAACTAGTCAAAGGCTGGCTTAAACCTAACCGTAAAATAACCCAGTTCACTAGCGTAGCCACTATAGCTTCCAGCCGTCAACGTTGTATCATATATATATATATATATATATATATGTACGTCGTTACCGTTCGTAGTCTGATTGAGTATCGGCTCCCGGCCGAGCATCCTGGGCTCGATTTAGCCCTCTAAGCAACCATCGTCTGCCGCTATTGCTGACGCCAGCACGAACGAGAAGCATAATGTGATCAAAACACGTTAAAGAATAAATAGACAGGATTCACTGACATAGCTTGAGCTACTATGGCTGTACGAACGAGAAAAAATCATTAGAAGGTCAAGCTACTCAAATCAGATCGTGCCGGAGCTGTTTGGAGCCACTATGACGGTGTCGACAAACTAAATAGGAAAATGCTCACTATGCGACACGTGGAAATGGTAGAAACATCAGTAGAAATCCTAGTACGCGTACGATGGGTACGAATGGACGATAATAAATACCTAATAAAAGAACAACATAACCGTATTGTAATAACAACAGTTTATTACTACTGGCATTATTGTAAAACAGCAGTAACCATCGAATAACTCAATACTATGCAGTTTTCCCCTTTTTGTTGTATTACTATAGCTGCAACATCAGACATATCATGCTATTATCGTTCATTGTGTATGTACATACATATAGTACATAGCATCATCATGATACAATCGTCGGCAATAGACTAACTGACCTGTCTAATGGCTGCCTGCTATAAAAGTTACCGTCGAATTATAACAATAATATAGTAACAACAATGGCATAAATGCACGAAATCTATGTAAACAACAAATTGCATCAAGGTGAGGTAGGATCTAAGCATGAATGAGCTACTGCTTGACGCATGGTGTATCCTGGTAATGATACCAACATTACCGAGACAGCATACCTACATTAACGAGATTGATCGACTGTGCTACACTAGCGACAATAGCGGGCTTGACCTATGAAACATGTACACAATCATTGATCACCGCCATTGTTGGCAATTTCAGATGAGTGTTTTTCCTATTTGTGCCGTTACGTATTATAGAAATAATAAACATACGATTCATTTAAAGATGCGTTCACATATCTGTTGAGCTCCATCGCAAGCGAACCAACCTCAGCAGTTCCTCGAATTTTCCAGTTCCTTCCAATTTTTCGTTTGTAATGACTTCTGTTCGAGACCGTGAAATAAGCATGGCTCGTTCTAAGCCGTCGGTCATCAGGATCAGCGCCTCACGCGCGGACGCACCCGCATCTTTTATGGGTGGTTTGTGGGGTAGCAGTAGTAGCAGCAGCGGTCTCTTGAGTGGCAATTCGTCGGGTAGCTGTTAAGGGAGGGAGGAAGCCGTTAAAGAAATGGAGAACGTTTCATTTGCTAGTTGCTTCCGGTTTACTCTGAACACAGAGCGTGCGATTCATTTCGAGCTGATGTACCCCTGCAGGCTGCGCACAGGCTTCTCATGCCTCTTTGTCCCCGCCCAGCTTCATTCGTAGTATTCAGCCCCCACCAGCTCTAGGCTACGACATCAGTAAGATCATAAATAGCCCCTCTTCCGCGCGCGGCAGGTGACAGTTTTATTGAGTGCAGAGATAGACACAGACAGCGAGAATAAAGTGAGGTAAACGCGTGAAGACTGTGAGGGATAACGCTTTCTAACGCAAACGGTTTTCACCGGAGTGCCATGTTCTGCGTAACATGCGTGGCCGTGGATATATGCAGCACTCGATGTGCTCGTGTAATATGTTACGTCATCGTGTGTATGCAAAAGTGAAATGTGTATCGCAATGTAGAGCCCGATGGCTTCCAGCTCATTGAGCCCCACATTGCGGGAGTGACCGAAGGGCTATAGGGAGAAGCAAGCTTGAAGCCAATTCAATGAGAAGTACAGGACGGTGCTCACACTTAAAACAGTGTTCTATGTGATACCTTTTTGGTGGGGCTGTTTTTTCCTCGCCGTTTTCATGGTTTTTCCCCCTCCTTTTTATGTATGTATGTGTAGATGCCGCTTGTAGGTGCCATTGAAACTTGGACGATCACCAGCGACCCCATCCGATGGCAGTATCAGAAGCAGTAAGAGCAGCAAAACGATTCCATTCACCAGCAGCAGCTAATATTTGGAATACCTACATCCTCTCGTCTGCCTCGTTTCTCTTCTCCAGCCTTCGCCAGTCGCTTCCTGCTTAATTGCACATTGACCCGATTCGAAGAATCCAGGAGCAGGAACTTAGAGGAGGCATCGCCCACACTCGACTCTCTTTACGTCCATGTATCGCTCCATAGAATCCATAAACCCCTTAATGGTGGCCAGCCCTCAGGCCGTCGACCGTGGTCGTCGTGCGAACTCCGGATCCGAATTTACACAAAAAAATCAAACGCTCGGATCACGAAAGTGCGGAGAGAAAAACACTGAGGTGTCCAGCATTGCATATAGCACGCAGCAAACGCATGAAAAAAAAATCAAAAGAAGAAAGCTCCATGAATAACCGCGTGGTTCACGCGTGGACACCATAGTGTTTGCTCATGGCAGTGGTGTCAACGATGAGTGTGTTGTAGAAACGATTTTGAGGCACTCTATTTGCCCTACTCGCACTTACAAGCTTAGGTTAATGGAGTGTCGGTAGTTCATCATATGGTATTGGTCATCAGCGGATCAATATGTTTAGTTCGGTAATGAAGTCAATGAATGAAGGATGAATGAGAGAAACGAAGTCGTAGGTGGCAAACCTGCGTGAGTAGAGACGACGTGACCCGACCCAGGTTTAACCCGTAGCGTGCAGGGTGTGGCAATGGTGGTGTCAACAGTTTAGCAATCGATTTCTCCCACATGGCTGATTGTTCATTAACTGAACTATACTGCACGTATTGCACGGAGAGAAACGGACAAATAGTAATAACAATAATAATAATCAAGACGTAAATGTCTTTTTTATTGCCAGTTGTTTGTTTTTCCTCTACTATATGGTGGCGTCTGCGGGCTGATCGCATGTGTTGATGTTCAGCAGCTTCTGCTATAACCGGGATCATCCGTTATTCGTGCCGTTTAACACAGACCTCCAGGCTTGGTTCGTTCAGCGGTGAATCAGGAAGAAATCATCTAGAATCACAATGTTGCTCGATTTAATTAGGCGCAGTATAGTAACATATAAAACAGATAAGCGTGATACGAAAAATATGTGTGCCGGTGCCTGCAAACTGTATATACAGGCGAGACAGGGGTTTTGGGGCTATTTGTTCTGTTGTTACTGCTACTGCCACTGCCGTGAAAGCTGTTGCTCTGCAATGTAAACATGCGTTTGCAATGGAGATAGCCCACAATAGAGTGAAGAGCGGTAGACTTCATCTGAAGGGTCACATTGAGGCGTAAAGCACACCGCCCAATGATCGGGGTGTATCTGCAGGACCCGAATACGATAGAAGGTTGATGCGGCTAGCCTAGCCAGGACACAGTTAAACAGACAGAGACAGCAGGAGGTACCTGGCGAAAAAACTGGTCAGAAACATGTAGACTTGAAGAGACGAGAATGGAGTCTGCAGGCAAGAAAAGAAAAGAGACCTACTCGCTATAGAACGAGAGCGGCCGGCCTAGGGGTATGATACGCCTGTCAGTGACTAGTCTGTGTACATTCAGAGCTATTATATATACCGCGAGAGATCCTAGCAGGAATAGCAGCACCAGGCGGTTTTGCGGCCTCGTAGATCCGGTCGCTCCATATATAACACCAATCTACACAGCCAGAAGCAAAGAAGGAGTCGGCTAGCAAACGAGAAAACAGCAAAGAAAGATATATATATATATATATATATATATATATATATATATATGAAAAGAGAGAGAGAAAGAGATCTCGACTGATTCGTACAAAGCGACAACCGTCTCAAGCCGATTTGGCCGATTAACACCTACGTCTAGCGAAGGTGTGAAGTAGACTTGTGTGTTGTTGTACATCGAGGGCCACCGCCGCTGAATTGTGGTACTACTACAACTCCTATTGCTACGGTACTCTACCCCCCAAGTAACGGCGCAGTTGTGCTACCTCAAGAAAGCGCTCACAGTGAGTGAGTACTGCGGCGCACACGCAGGAGCACTCGTGAGCATGAAGGAAAACCGTATTGTTCTAGCAATGGCAAAGTGCGAGTACGACGACCAAGATCAACTACACAGGGCAGACTCCTTCCCAAGACAGGCATTGAATCGAAACGCAGACCTACAACAGCACAGAAGAAGGCAGTCAGGCACGCACTGAGGAGTGAACATAATCCAAGTACAGACATTTTTCGCTTCTCTTCCTCTTAATTCTTAAGCGCGTACATATATATATATATATATATATATATA